>NW_026562018.1:0-42649 GCF_028858705.1 Grus americana
GGGGACAGGAGCCTGACAGAGAGGGAGGAAGAAGCGGCAGAAGAGGGGCAGCGGGCGGCGACCGACAAACCAGGACGGGGAGCGGGACAGAGAGGCAGAAACGACCTGGCGGGCAGCGCCAACGGCGGGGAGGAAAAGAGAATAAGGGCAGGGGCCGGACGAGAGGTACGGCGAGGGACAGCGGCACGGGGAGCAGGACAGAGCAACAGAGAATAAAAAAGAGGAAGGCGGGAGCGTGAGAGAACCGGGCTGGGGAGCAGGGAGAAGGAGAGATAAAGGAGGAGGAGAGCAACAGAGGGAAGAGGACCGGGGAGCGGGACGCTGGGGCAGAGTGAGAACAAGAGGGGCAGGGAGCAGGACAGAGGGGCAGAGGCAGAAGGAGGACAGAGGACAGAGAGACAAAAAGAGGGAGACGAGGACTGGGCAGAGGGGGGAGAGAAAGACGGGGGCAAGGAGCAGAGACACCAAGGTGCCAGGAAAAGGACGGTCAGATGGAGCGAGAGAAACAGGGTCGGGGAGCAGGACAAAAGGACAAAGAAAAAGGCGAGGAAGAAGGAAGGAAGGATAAAGGTGGGACAGGGAACGGGACATACGCAGCGAAACAAAGCAGAACAGAGAAGAGAGGACAGGGATTGAGGAACAGAGAGAGAGAGTGACGCAGGCTGGTACACAGAGACGGCGAAGGTAAGCAAAACCAGCGACGGGCAGGAGGACCTGGTTCTGACAACCCATCGCTCCCGGTGTCGCTTCCACGGCCTCAACAAATGCGACGTGCCGCAAGACAAGAGAATGGGAGAGTGAAAGCAAAGGCACGGGAAACTTAACGCTCTTAGTAATTTCACTGAGCATCACAGCTTACAGTTACTCAATGTCTTCCGGTGTCACAGGGTGAGGTACAACTGATTTCGTCTCCATATCTCTGGACAGAGCTTTTCTCATATCTGGGGGGGGGGGGAAGAAAAAAAAAAAGATATTCTAAGACGACAGTCCTTGCACAAAGCCACGTTCAGCGAATTCTCTATTACAATAAGGTCGTTTCTAACCCAGAAGATTTCACAGAATCATAGAGTATCTCAAGTTGGAAGGGACCCATACGGATCACCGAGACCAAGCCCCCGCTCCACGCGGGACTACCTAAAACTAAACCGTGCGACTAAGAGCATCGTTCAGACGCTCCTTGAACTCCTGACAGGCTCGGTGGCTGCGACCGCTTCCCTGGGGAGCCTGTTCCGTGACTGACCGACCGCCCTCTCAGTGAAAAGCCTTTTCCCAACGTCCGGTCTGAACTTGCCCTGACGCAGCTTCGTCCCGTTTCCTCGGGTCCTAGTGCCGGTCACCGGAGAGAGCGGAGGTCAGCGCCTCCCCCTCCGCCGTCCCCCTCGAGGAAGGTGTAGACTGCGATGAGGTCACCCCTCGGCCTTCCCTTCTCCAAGCTGAACAAACCAAGTGACCTCAGCCGCTCCCCCTAAGTCTCGCCTCGGAGACCTCTCGCCATCTCGGTCGCCCTCCTCCGCGCACGCTCCCAGAGCGTTGTTCGGCGGCACGCTCTCGACTGGAACCTAACGCTGCACGTAACTCAACTGAGCGGAAAGGAAATGACGGGCTAAAGGGACAAATACACGATTTAAGGCAGCCGCAACGATGGCAGATGTCTGTCCGTAGCCCTTCTAGTTATTTCACAGCGCTCCTGCGTATCAAACGAACGGTACCAGAGCAGAAAAGGTATTCGGCGTGGCCACGTTACCCCTCGGGGTGGACGGCGAAAGGAGAGAAGATCTAGAAAGAGGAAGCAGCTGGTACTTCGCTTTTGGTAACAGAATTAACATCAACACGTTCCTTCCCTTTGAAATTGAAACGCCACCCAATTCTCTGCCACTGTTGACCACCGACACTTGTAAATTTCTAGTGAAACAGCTGAGGAAAACAAAGTTTCAGGTCCCTGGCTAGGGGAAGAAACCAGGCAAGCGCCGCCGTTCCTTCCCCCCGACACCACTAGCAAAAAAAACCAGCCGCTGGGGGCGAGCGTTCCTCCGAAAGAAAAATCAGGTGAGAAACCGCAATTTTATTTTCAGCTTACCTACAGGATAAATGTCTTTGTAGTTGCTACAAAACGTGTAAACTGCACAAAGATTAAGTTTTGTAACCGATCTAAGGTTCAGTACGAAAAACTACCTAAAGGAGTACGCAAAGTCCCACTCATCAACAATTATCTGACCCTGTTTCATATTAAAAAAAAAAAAAAAAAAAAAAAAGTAATGCTAATCACACAGACAAGCCCAGGAACCCTCCACATGAGAATCTTTCCGTTCAGCCGGAGGCAGAACGAGTACTTACCACGGGCATCCTCATCTGGCTCTCCGCTGCTAGCAGAGCGGCACGCCAACGCTGTCCGGTACACGCCGTAGTACGCCTAGTTGCTTCTACGTATTTACCGCCGCCTGATTTGATACTCTCACAAAGAGATCGACGAAAAAGCCACCCTTTCTTTGAAAAAATAAAAACCAAAACCACACAGTTAAGGAACGGTAGGCGAACGTATTTCTAAATCATAACCCACGGCTTGCAGGCAGACCAAGAGCAGCTCTGACGATGCGGTACGCTCATCAAACATCTTTCACGCAGGAATAACAGATGTACTCCTTTACCACGGGACGCAGCCGGCACAGGGACAAATTTCATGCTGTTTTTGTCACACGACCGTCCTTCTGCACCAGCCAGTGGGTTCAGAATTAAGGACAGGACAGGCTAAACGCTCACACGAGCCTCCTATCCGTAAGAAACTATTAAAAATAGAAAAAAAAACTTCCACGTTTTAGATCGCGTTGCCTTAGGGACTGCCTCCTTCAAAGCCTGCCTGTTGGGGGGGGGGGTGGGGGGGCGCGTGTGCGCGCACGCACGCGCGTGAGGCGTGGAAATCGGTCGCAGAATTCAGTTGCCTAACGAGAGACGGCCCTTCTCCTCGCAAGGCAAACGTTTCAAAACGTCGCACTCTTTTCCGATTTTACCGGCTGGTACTGGGGTTGCCCTACCAGCATGAGTTGGGGACCCGTCCCTCTGGGTCCGTGCGACGCCAAATTAAATATTCTGCAAGTAACCGAGCAGGAGATGGAAAGTAAGCTAAGATGCTCTCTGCCGTACAAGGTTTGTTCGCCATCGTCCCCGAGGGAATCGCACAAAGCCCACGCTTGCCGAACCGGTACGTCGGAGGCCCTACGGGAAACGGCGCTGACGTTTCGCCAAGCTCTTCTCCTGTCAAGAAGAGGACCTTTTCTGCGGCATCCCTATTGGCGTTCGGCCTGCTTTCGGCTCATTCTGGCAGGTCAGCTTTCAGAGAAAGCCTGAGATTTCAAACCGCCAAGCAACATTCACCATTCTTGCTCTCTGACTACGGGGAATTTCAGCGAATCGGAACGCTACTTGGAGCCACGTTCCGGGTCTGTTTCGCCGCAAACCAAATATCTAAGCCACGGACCGGGCGCCCGTAGAAAAATTACTTTAAAAGATTAAAGACAAGCACAGTACTCACTTCTCTGAAATTTCTTCCGGTAGCGCCATCAATTTAGCGGCCGAACCCAGCCGTCGAAATTCCGGTGCAACGGAGCGAGCAGGAACGTGTCCGTGCCGCTCTTCCCTGGCCACGGAGCCTTCCGCTCTACCCGTTACTGCGAACGTACGGAGCATCGGCGCAGCAGCACCTGTGGAATAACGCACCGCCCACAGCTATACAGAAGAAGAATCCGAGACGACGGTAGAAGACCCCAGACCAAAAGTCACCGCGGGACTAAGGGACGCGCGGACAGCGCGCGAGGGGCGGGTGTCCGGGACCCAAGCGTGGAACGGCCCCGGGATTTCTTTGTTCGGGGTCCCTCTCTTTGGAGGCGCCCCGCCCGGGCCGATCCCGCTGCTGCACCTTTCAGTTACGTTAATTATTTTACAAAATCCGACACCCGGAGACTGCTGCCGGAAGCCTCGGGTCGAGCCCGAAGGAGGAGGAGGAGGAGGAGGAAGCGCGCCCGAGAAGAAGCGTGCGCGCGACACCGTGAACGGGGTGCGAACGCTGGGGCGGCAGCTGCTCCTCCTCAAACAGAGACAGAGAGAGAAAGAAGAGGGGGAAAGCCACAGGGTACAGAGGGTGGAAGTGGAAAAGAGGGGCCGGGAGCCGGACAGAGGGAGGTGCAGAAAGAGGCCGTCGGAAGGGAAGGGACGGGCTGCGGGGCAGAGGGGGACTTGCCAGCGCCAGGTTCGCGGTTCCACCCGATAATCGTAAAGGTCTCTGCCAACCTCGACGATTCGGTCGCTTTAAAAAACAATCGGGATCTCGAGGCGGACCGAGGGAGAGACGGAGAATATAAAAACGGTCGCGGCTAAGAGGGCAGAGAGGGAGGAATCGCGAGACAGGGAGAGGCAAGCCGGGCAGGGGAAAAAGTCCCGACAGGCTTCTGCAGCGACAGGGAGGAATTGAAGATTCGAGAGAGGGAGCTGGACAGAGAGAGAGACGGGGAAAGGTAAGACGGTGGCGAGCTACCGGGCAGAGAAGCAGAGTTTAATGCCGGGGACCGGGAGAGGGACAGAGAGGGAAGGAGAAAGGAACGAAGGGACGGGCTGCGGGGCAGACAGGGAGGAAGGAAGGAAGAAAGAAAGAGGGACAGGGAGCCAGACGAACCGCGACGGGGAAAGAAAAAGGTACCGACGGGCTAGGAGGCAGAGAGGGGAGACTTTAGAAAAACAGGGACGGGGAGCGAGACGGAGCCAGACCGAAAAAAGGATCCATAGCGACGGGTGCCGGGACAGAGAGGCGGGCCTTCAAAACGAGGGGCAGGGAAGAGGCTCAAGAGGGACGGAGAAAGAGAGAGACTCACGACGACTCGCTACGGAGCCGAGAAGGAAGACCTCGAACAACAGGAACGAGGAGCCGCACAGAGAGAGCCAGAGATGGCAGAAATACCGACAGGCTACAGGACCGAGGGGGAGGAATGCAGAAACAGTGGCTGGGGGCCGGACAGAGAGACAGGGAGAGAGAGAAGGAAACAATAGCCACGGGCTACGGGGCAGAGAGAGCGAGGACCTAAAAAAGGTGGGGACAGGCAGCCCGTCAGAGCGAGATGGAAAAAGAACATAGCGGGGAGCAGAAAGCAAACCAAAAAACCCCACAGCGGGGTGGGAAAGCGAGGGGGGCAGAGGAGGGCCCGCGACGCAGAGGAGAGGCGATGGGGCCCCGCGGGCCCAGGACTCACCGCAGCTCTGGCTCTCGGCGCTGCCGGGAGAGCTTGCCAGCGCAGACGCTTCTTTCTCCCGCTCTCCGCCTTTCCTTTGCTGTCGCTCCGGTCGCTCGGCTGTCCTCCGCCTAAGAGAATACACGGGTGTCTTACAGCTCCGAGGAGACGAGTCTGCCTAGATGAGTAGCCTGCCTCCCTGCCTCCCTCGGTACGCGGCCGCACCGTGCTTTGGATTACGCGTGGCGACCCTGCGGTGCCCGTCGGCAGCCTGACCTGCCGCGGAGCGCAACGAGGGATCTTTCCTCACCCGGCGAGGCAGGCGCTCTCTTGCCTGCAGCGGGAGGCAGCTGCCGGCCGGAGAGCCTTCCATCTCTTCTTCTTCTTCTTCTTCTTCACCTTTCTCTGGCCATTCCAGCTTCCCTTAGGGCAGCTGCTGTCCACGGCCGGTAAGCGCTCCGCCGCCTGTCCCTTTTCGCCCCCCACGCCACGAGGCGAGCCAGGCCAGGCACAGGCGAGGCGGGTGCAGTCGACGGCATCCCCAAGGGAGGGACGGGCAACCACGTCCTCAGCGCGGCCTGGGAGAGGGAAAGAAAAAGCAGTGGCCGTTACTACCGGAGGTCGGCCCTGGCCGGAGACCCTCCTCCTTCTGCAGGGGCTTCCGGAGACGCCGCTCTTTCCCCGCGCTGCTGCTGCCGCTGCCGCCGCCGCCAGCACCCCTGTTCAGGAAGAAAGCGGCACAGGCGAGGGCCAGCTTGCCGCCTTCACGCCAGGGCTCGGGGGCGGCCTGGGGCTGCCGGACAGGCTTCCGGAGAGTCCGACCGGTAGCGCTCGTCTCGGGACACCTGGCAACGCCTCGCCGCGCGCGCGCGCTCTCGTAGCACGGCCGCACCGCTGCTCGGGAGCGGCTGGAAGCCTGCAGAAAACCACTCGAAACCGGCAAAAAAACCCCAACCTCGCGCTCCTGCGAGAGCAAGTCGGGCTGTCCGGCAGCCACGTCCGCGAAAACGACGCCTCCCGGCACGCACTGGCAAGCGCCGCGTGGCAGCCATTAGAGTGCCGTAAGACTACACTTCCCGGCGTGCTCCGGGGAGCCAATATGGCCGACCAGCAGCCGCGTGCCCCAAGACTGCAACTGCCGGCGTGCCGCGGGAGGCAGCCTTCCACGCTTCCTGACCCTGCGGGGACACCGTCCCGTGCCCTCACCCCAAAGCCGACTCACCCGAAAGCCCCGCCGAGCCGCGACGGCAGCCCCGAGCTCCGCAGCGCGGCTCCGGGCTGGCGCCCCCCCCCCCGCCCCCGCCCCCGCCTCCCCTCAGCCACCTCCGAAAGGCGCGGACGCCCGCCGGCTCCGGGCAGCCCCCGCCGCGCGGCTCCGGACGGTCTCCCCGCCCGGTTCCGACACGGCGCGCACCCCCCCCACCCGCCGCACGGCTCCGGGCAGCCCCCCTCCCCTCTGTGACACGGACCCCGCCGCCCCCCCGCCCCCCCGCCTCTCCTCGGAGGCGGCACCGCTGCCGCCGCCCTCCTCGGGGCTTTCCCCGGGACCCGCCGGTCCGTCCCGCTGCCCCGCTCACCTTCTCCCTCCGTGCAGCCGCAGCCCGGCGACGCCTCCGCTCCTCCCTCGGCTCACAGCAGCCCCTGCACACCGGCTGCCGGCAGCCGGTTCCGGGGAGGGGGCGTGGCGCTGCACTGCGCATGCGCGGCGCTGCCGCTGCAGTACCGAAATTTGGTCACTAGGCGGCAGCACCGAGCGAGCATGCGCTGTGCGATGCGTGAGGGGCGGGGCTTGGCGTGCGTCGGGGGCGGAGTGAGTTTGCGTGAGGGGCGGGGCTTGGCGTGCGTCGCGGGCGGAGTTTGCGTCGGGGGCGGAGTTTGCGTGAGGGGCGGGGCTTGGCGTGCGTCGGGGGCGGAGTTTGCGTGAGGGGCGGGGCTTGGCGTGCGTCGGGGGGAGGAGTTTGCGTCGGGGGCGGTGTTTGCGTGAGGGGCGGGGCTTGGCGTGCGTCGGGGGCGGAGTTTGCGTGAGGGGCGGGGCTTGGCGTGCGTCGGGGGAGGAGTTTGCGTGAGGGGTGGAGTTTGCGTGAGGGGCGGGGTTTGCGTGAGGGGCGGAGTTTGCGTGAGGGGCGGAGTTTGCGTCGGGGGCGGGGCTTGGCGTGCGTCGGGGGCGGAGTTTGCGTGAGGGGCGGAGTTTGCGTGAGGGGCGGGGCTTGGCATGCGTCGGGGGCGGAGTTTGCGTGAGGGGCGGGGCTTGGCGTGCGTCGGGGGAGGAGTTTGCGTCGGGGGCGGAGTTTGCGTGAGGGGCGGGGCTTGGCGTGCATCGGGGGCGGAGTTTGCGTGAGGGGCGGAGTTTGCATCGGGGGCGGAGTTTGCGTGAGGGGCGGGGTTTGCGTGAGGGGCGGAGTTTGTGTGAGGGGCGGAGTTTGCGTCAGGGGCGGGGCTTGGCGTGCGTCGGGGGCGGAGTTTGCGTGAGGGGCGGAGTTAGCGTCGGGGGGCGGAGTTTGTGTGAGGGGCGGGGCTTGGCTTGCATCGGGGCGGAGTTTGCGCCGGGGGCGGAGTTTACATCAGGGGCGGGGCTTGGCTTGCGTCGGGGCGGAGTTTGAGTGAGGGGCGGAGTTTGTGTGAGGGGCGGGGCTTGGCATAAGTCGGGGCGGAGTTTGCGTGAGGGGCGGAGTTTGCGTCGGGGGCGGAGTTTGCGTGAGGGGCGGAGTTTGCGTGAGGGGCGGAGTTTGTGTGAGGGGCGGAGTTTGCGTCGGGGGCGGGGCTTGGCGTGCATCAGAGGCGGAGTTTGTGTGAGGGGCGGAGTTTGTGTGAGGGGGGCTTGGCATGCATCAGGGGCGGAGTTTGCATGAGGGGCGGAGTTTGCATTGGGGCGGGGCTTGGCGTGCGCCAGGGTCAGAGTTTGTGTGGGGGCGGAGTTTGCGTGAGGGGGGCTTGGCGTGCATCAGGGCAGAGTTTGCCTGAGGGGCGGGGCTTGGCTTGCATCAGGGCGGAGTTTGTGCCGGGGGCGGAGTTTCCATGAGGGGCAGGGCTTGGTGTGCATGAGGGGCGGAGTTTGCGGGGGGGCGGAGTTTGCGGGGGGGCCCCGGAGTTTGGCATGGGTCAGGGGCGGAGCCAAGAAGCATCACTTTTGGATCCCGAGGATGCGAGCAATGTGACCTTGTTGAATACGTTAATACCCCCACACACACCTCCTCCCCTGCCCTCCATCACGGCCCCTCGCCCGCCCCCCCCCCCCCCCCCCCCCCCCCCCCCGCAAAGGAAGCGCCAACGCAGCCGGCACGGCAAAAGAGACCGCAAGCGTTTATTCAGTCACACACAGAGCCGGTTCCGGGAGAGACTCCGCACCGGGGCTCGGGGCCCGGCCCTGGGGCACCTCGGCTGTCCTACCCGGAGCCACGCTCGCCAGTCCGGCGTGGAACAGACACACGGTCGGTCCGTCAGGCTGCTGGAGAGCTGGGCTGCTATGTGCAGGCTGCCGCCAAAACCGAGGAGCCAGCTGCAGGACGCTAGAAGAGAGGAGAAAAGGGGCAGCCAGCTGGATGGGGGGGGGCGGCGGCGGCGAGCGAGAAAGCACGAGGCAAGGAAAGGGACGGCGAGTGAAGGACGGGGACAGGGAGCCTGACAGAGAGGGAGGAAGAAGCGGCAGGAAGAGAGGCAGCGGGACGGCGACCGACAAACCAGGACGGGGAGCGGGACAGAGAGGCAGAAACGACCCTGGGCGGGCAGCGCCACGGCGAGGGAGGAAAAGAGAATAAGGGCAGGGAGCCGGACCGAGAGGTACGGCGAGGGACAGCGGCACGGGGAGCAGGACAGAGCAACAGAGAATAAAAAAAGGAAGCGGGAGCGTGAGAGAACCGGGCTGGGGAGCAGGGAGAAGGAGAGATAAAAGGAGAGAGCAACAGAGGGAAAGAGGACCGGGGAGCGGGACGCTGGGGCAGAGTGAGAACAAGAGGGGCAGGGAGCAGGACAGAGGGGCAGAGGCAGAAGGAGGACAGAGGGACAGAGAGACAAAAGAGGGAGACGAGGACTGGGCAGAGGGGAGAGAAAGACGGGGGCAAGGAGCAGAGACACCAAGGTGCCAGGAAAAGGACGGTCAGATGGAGCGAGAAACAGGGTCGGGGAGCAGGACAAAAGGACAAAGAAAAAGGCGAGGAAGAAGGAAGGAAGGATAAAGGTGGGACAGGGAACGGGACATACGCAGCGAAACAAAGCAGAACAGAGAAGAGAGGACAGGGATTGAGGAACAGAGAGAGAGAGAGACGCAGGCTGGTACACAGAGACGGCGAAGGTAAGCAAAACCAGCGACGGGCAGGAGGACCTGGTTCTGACAACCCATCGCTCCCGGTGTCGCTTCCACGGCCTCAACAAATGCGACGTGCCGCAAGACAAGAGAATGGGAGAGTGAAAGCAAAGGCACGGGAAACTTAACGCTCTTAGTAATTTCACTGAGCATCACAGCTTACAGTTACTCAATGTCTTCCGGTGTCACAGGGTGAGGTACAACTGATTTCGTCTCCATATCTCTGGACAGAGCTTTTCTCATATCTGGGGGGGGGGGGGGGGGAGAAAAAAAAAAAAAGATATTCTAAGACGACAGTCCTTGCACAAAGCCACGTTCAGCGAATTCTCTATTACAATAAGGTCGTTTCTAACCCAGAAGATTTCACAGAATCATAGAGTATCTCAAGTTGGAAGGGACCCATACGGATCACCGAGACCAAGCCCCCGCTCCACGCGGGACTACCTAAAACTAAACCGTGCGACTAAGAGCATCGTTCAGACGCTCCTTGAACTCCTGACAGGCTCGGTGGCTGCGACCGCTTCCCTGGGGAGCCTGTTCCGTGACTGACCGACCGCCCTCTCAGTGAAAAGCCTTTTCCCAACGTCCGGTCTGAACTTGCCCTGACGCAGCTTCGTCCCGTTTCCTCGGGTCCTAGTGCCGGTCACCGGAGAGAGCGGAGGTCAGCGCCTCCCCCTCCGCCGTCCCCCTCGAGGAAGGTGTAGACTGCGATGAGGTCACCCCTCGGCCTTCCCTTCTCCAAGCTGAACAAACCAAGTGACCTCAGCCGCTCCCCCTAAGTCTCGCCTCGGAGACCTCTCGCCATCTCGGTCGCCCTCCTCCGCGCACGCTCCCAGAGCGTTGCTCGGCGGCACCGCTCTCGACTGGAACCTGACGCTGCACGTAACTCAACTGAGCGGAAAGGAAATGACGGGCTAAAGGGACAAATACACGATTTAAGGCAGCCGCAACGATGGCAGATGTCTGTCCGTAGCCCTTCTAGTTATTTCACAGCGCTCCTGCGTATCAAACGAACGGTACCAGAGCAGAAAAGGTATACGGCGTGGCCACGTTACCCCTCGGGGAGGACGGCGAAAGGAGAGAAGATCTAGAAAGAGGAAGCAGCTGGTACTTCGCTTTTGGTAACAGAATTAACATCAACACGTTCCTTCCCTTTGAAATTGAAAACGCCACCCAATTCTCTGCCACTGTTGACCACCGACACTTGTAAATTTCTAGTGAAACAGCTGAGGAAAACAAAGTTTCAGGTCCCTGGCTAGGGGAAGAAACCAGGCAAGCGCCGCCGTTCCTTCCCCCCGACAACACTAGCAAAAAAAACCAGCCGCTGGGGGCGAGCGTTCCTCCGAAAGAAAAATCAGGTGAGAAACCGCATTTTTATTTTCAGCTTACCTACAGGATAAATGTCTTTGTAGTTGCTACAAAACGTGTAAACTGCACAAAGATTAAGTTTTGTAACCGATCTAAGGTTCAGTACGAAAAACTACCTAAAGGAGTACGCAAAGTCCCACTCATCAACAATTATCTGACCCTGTTTCATATTAAAAAAAAAAAAAAAAAAAAAAAGTAACGCTAATCACACAGACAAGCCCAGGAACCCTCCACATGAGAATCTTTCCGTTCAGCCGGAGGCAGAACGAGTACTTACCACGGGCATCCTCATCTGGCTCTCCGCTGCTAGCAGAGCGGCACGCCAACGCTGTCCGGTACACGCCGTAGTACGCCTAGTTGCTTCTACGTATTTACCGCCGCCTGATTTGATACTCTCACAAAGAGATCGACGAAAAAGCCACCCTTTCTTTGAAAAAATAAAAACCAAAACCACACAGTTAAGGAACGGTAGGCGAACGTATTTCTAAATCATAACCCACGGCTTGCAGGCAGACCAAGAGCAGCTCTGACGATGCGGTACGCTCATCAAACATCTTTCACGCAGGAATAACAGATGTACTCCTTTACCACGGGACGCAGCCGGCACAGGGACAAATTTCATGCTGTTTTTGTCACACGACCGTCCTTCTGCACCAGCCAGTGGGTTCAGAATTAAGGACAGGACAGGCTAAACGCTCACACGAGCCTCCTATCCGTAAGAAACTATTAAAAATAGAAAAAAAAACTTCCCCGTTTTAGATCGCGTTGCCTTAGGGACTGCCTCCTTCAAAGCCTGCCTGTTGGGGGGGGGGGGGGGGGGGGCGCGTGTGCGCGCACGCACGCGCGTGAGGCGTGGAAATCGGTCGCAGAATTCAGTTGCCTAACGAGAGACGGCCCTTCTCCTCGCAAGGCAAACGTTTCAAAACGTCGCACTCTTTTCCGATTTTACCGGCTGGTACTGGGGTTGCCCTACCAGCATGAGTTGGGGACCCGTCCCTCTGGGTCCGTGCGACGCCAAATTAAATATTCTGCAAGTAACCGAGCAGGAGATGGAAAGTAAGCTAAGATGCTCTCTGCCGTACAAGGTTTGTTCGCCATCGTCCCCGAGGGAATCGCACAAAGCCCACGCTTGCCGAACCGGTACGTCGGAGGCCCTACGGGAAACGGCGCTGACGTTTCGCCAAGCTCTTCTCCTGTCAAGAAGAGGACCTTTTCTGCGGCATCCCTATTGGCGTTCGGCCTGCTTTCGGCTCATTCTGGCAGGTCAGCTTTCAGAGAAAGCCTGAGATTTCAAACCGCCAAGCAACATTCACCATTCTTGCTCTCTGACTACGGGGAATTTCAGCGAATCGGAACGCTACTTGGAGCCACGTTCCGGGTCTGTTTCGCCGCAAACCAAATATCTAAGCCACGGACCGGGCGCCCGTAGAAAAAATTACTTTAAAAGATTAAAGACAAGCACAGTACTCACTTCTCTGAAATTTCTTCCGGTAGCGCCATCAATTTAGCGGCCGAACCCAGCCGTCGAAATTCCGGTGCAACGGAGCGAGCAGGAACGTGTCCGTGCCGCTCTTCCCTGGCCACGGAGCCTTCCGCTCTACCCGTTACTGCGAACGTACGGAGCATCGGCGCAGCAGCACCTGTGGAATAACGCACCGCCCACAGCTATACAGAAGAAGAATCCGAGACGACGGTAGAAGACCCCAGACCAAAAGTCACCGCGGGACTAAGGGACGCGCGGACAGCGCGCGAGGGGCGGGTGTCCGGGACCCAAGAGTGGAACGGCCCCGGGATTTCTTTGTTCGGGGTCCCTCTCTTTGGAGGCGCCCCGCCCGGGCCGATCCCGCTGCTGCACCTTTCAGTTACGTTAATTATTTTACAAAATCCGACACCCGGAGACTGCTGCCGGAAGCCTCGGGTCGAGCCCGAAGGAGGAGGAGGAGGAGGAGGAAGCGCGCCCGAGAAGAAGCGTGCGCGCGACACCGTGAACGGGGTGCGAACGCTGGGGCGGCAGCTGCTCCTCCTCAAACAGAGACAGAGAGAGAAAGAAGAGGGGGAAAGCCACAGGGTACAGAGGGTGGAAGTGGAAAAGAGGGGCCGGGAGCCGGACAGAGGGAGGTGCAGAAAGAGGCCGTCGGAAGGGAAGGGACGGGCTGCGGGGCAGAGGGGGACTTGCCAGCGCCAGGTTCGCGGTTCCACCCGATAATCGTAAAGGTCTCTGCCAACCTCGACGATTCGGTCGCTTTAAAAAACAATCGGGATCTCGAGGCGGACCGAGGGAGAGACGGAGAATATAAAAACGGTCGCGGCTAAGAGGGCAGAGAGGGAGGAATCGCGAGACAGGGAGAGGCAAGCCGGGCAGGGGAAAAAGTCCCGACAGGCTTCTGCAGCGACAGGGAGGAATTGAAGATTCGAGAGAGGGAGCTGGACAGAGAGAGAGACGGGGAAAGGTAAGACGGTGGCGAGCTACCGGGCAGAGAAGCAGAGTTTAATGCCGGGGACCGGGAGAGGGACAGAGAGGGAAGGAGAAAGGAACGAAGGGACGGGCTGCGGGGCAGACAGGGAGGAAGGAAGGAAGAAAGAAAGAGGGACAGGGAGCCAGACGAACCGCGACGGGGAAAGAAAAAGGTACCGACGGGCTAGGAGGCAGAGAGGGGAGACTTTAGAAAAACAGGGACGGGGAGCGAGACGGAGCCAGACCGAAAAAAGGATCCATAGCGACGGGTGCCGGGACAGAGAGGCGGGCCTTCAAAACGAGGGGCAGGGAAGAGGCTCAAGAGGGACGGAGAAAGAGAGAGACTCACGACGACTCGCTACGGAGCCGAGAAGGAAGACCTCGAACAACAGGAACGAGGAGCCGCACAGAGAGAGCCAGAGATGGCAGAAATACCGACAGGCTACAGGACCGAGGGGGAGGAATGCAGAAACAGTGGCTGGGGGCCGGACAGAGAGACAGGGAGAGAGAGAAGGAAACAATAGCCACGGGCTACGGGGCAGAGAGAGCGAGGACCTAAAAAAGGTGGGGACAGGCAGCCCGTCAGAGCGAGATGGAAAAAGAACATAGCGGGGAGCAGAAAGCAAACCAAAAAACCCCACAGCGGGGTGGGAAAGCGAGGGGGGCAGAGGAGGGCCCGCGACGCAGAGGAGAGGCGATGGGGCCCCGCGGGCCCAGGACTCACCGCAGCTCTGGCTCTCGGCGCTGCCGGGAGAGCTTGCCAGCGCAGACGCTTCTTTCTCCCGCTCTCCGCCTTTCCTTTGCTGTCGCTCCGGTCGCTCGGCTGTCCTCCGCCTAAGAGAATACACGGGTGTCTTACAGCTCCGAGGAGACGAGTCTGCCTAGATGAGTAGCCTGCCTCCCTGCCTCCCTCGGTACGCGGCCGCACCGTGCTTTGGATTACGCGTGGCGACCCTGCGGTGCCCGTCGGCAGCCTGACCTGCCGCGGAGCGCAACGAGGGATCTTTCCTCACCCGGCGAGGCAGGCGCTCTCTTGCCTGCAGCGGGAGGCAGCTGCCGGCCGGAGAGCCTTCCATCTCTTCTTCTTCTTCTTCTTCACCTTTCTCTGGCCATTCCAGCTTCCCTTAGGGCAGCTGCTGTCCACGGCCGGTAAGCGCTCCGCCGCCTGTCCCTTTTCGCCCCCACGCCACGAGGCGAGCCAGGCCAGGCACAGGCGAGGCGGGTGCAGTCGACGGCATCCCCAAGGGAGGGACGGGCAACCACGTCCTCAGCGCGGCCTGGGAGAGGGAAAGAAAAAGCAGTGGCCGTTACTACCGGAGGTCGGCCCTGGCCGGAGACCCTCCTCCTTCTGCAGGGGCTTCCGGAGACGCCGCTCTTTCCCCGCGCTGCTGCCGCTGCCGCCGCCGCCAGCACCCCAGTTCAGGAAGAAAGCGGCACAGGCGAGGGCCAGCTTGCCGCCTTCACGCCAGGGCTCGGGGGGCGGCCTGGGGCTGCCGGACAGGCTTCCGGAGAGTCCGACCGGTAGCGCTCGTCTCGGGACACCGGGCAACGCCTCGCCGCGCGCGCGCTCTCGTAGCACGGCCGCACCGCTGCTCGGGAGCGGCTGGAAGCCTGCAGAAAACCACTCGAAACCGGCAAAAAAACCCCAACCTCGCGCTCCTGCGAGAGCAAGTCGGGCTGTCCGGCAGCCACGTCCGCGAAAACGACGCCTCCCGGCACGCACTGGCAAGCGCCGCGTGGCAGCCATTAGAGTGCCGTAAGACTACACTTCCCGGCGTGCTCCGGGGAGCCAATATGGCCGACCAGCAGCCGCGTGCCCCAAGACTGCAACTCCCGGCGTGCCGCGGGAGGCAGCCTTCCACGCTTCCTGACCCTGCGGGGACACCGTCCCGTGCCCTCACCCCAAAGCCGACTCACCCGAAAGCCCCGCCGAGCCGCGACGGCAGCCCCGAGCTCCGCAGCGCGGCTCCGGGCTGGCGCCCCCCCCCCCCCGCCCCCGCCTCCCCTCAGCCACCTCCGAAAGGCGCGGACGCCCGCCGGCTCCGGGCAGCCCCCGCCGCGCGGCTCCGGACGGTCTCCCCGCCCGGTTCCGACACGGCGCGCACCCCCCCCCACCCGCCGCACGGCTCCGGGCAGCCCCCCTCCCCTCTGTGACACGGACCCCGCCGCCCCCCCCCCCCCGCCTCTCCTCGGAGGCGGCACCGCTGCCGCCGCCCACCACGGGGCTTTCCCCCGGACCCGCCGGTCCGTCCCGCTGCCCCGCTCACCTTCTCCCTCCGTGCAGCCGCAGCCGGCGACGCCTCCGCTCCTCCCTCGGCTCACAGCAGCCCCTGCACACCGGCTGCCGGCAGCCGGTTCCGGGGAGGGGGCGTGGCGCTGCACTGCGCATGCGCGGCGCTGCCGCTGCAGTACCGAAATTTGGTCGCTAGGCGGCAGCACCGAGCGAGCATGCGCTGTGCGATGCGTGAGGGGCGGGGCTTGGCGTGCGTCGGGGGCGGAGTTTGCGTGAGGGGCGGGGCTTGGCGTGCGTCGCGGGCGGAGTTTGCGTCGGGGGCGGAGTTTGCGTGAGGGGCGGGGCGGCTTGGCGTGCGCGGGGGGCGGAGTTTGGCGTGAGGGGCGGGGCTTGGCGTTTGCGTCGGGGGCGGAGTTTGCGTCGGGGGCGGGGGTGGGTTGTTTGCGTGAGGGGCGGGGGGGGGGCTTGGCGTGCGTCGGGGGCGGAGTTTGCGTGAGGGGCGGGGCTTGGCGTGCGTCGGGGCGGAGTTTGCGTGAGGGGCGGAGTTTGCGTGAGGGGCGGGGTTTGCTGCGTGAGGGGCGGAGTTTGCGTGAGGGGCGGAGTTTGCGTGCGGGGCGGGGCTTGGCGTGCGTCGGGGCGGAGTTTGCGTGAGGGGCGGAGTTTGCGTGAGGGGCGGGGGCTTGGCGTGCGTTCGGGGGCGGAGTTTGAGGTGTGAGGGGCGGGGCGCTGTGGCGTTGCGGCGGGGGCGGAGTTTGCGTCGGGGGCGGAGTTTGCGTGAGGGGCGGGCTTGGCGTGCGTCGGGGGCGGAGTTTGCGTGAGGGGCGGAGTTAGCGTCGGGGGCGGGTTTGCGTGAGGGGCGGGGTTTGCGTGAGGGGCGGAGTTTGCGTGAGGGGCGGAGTTTGCGTGAGGGGCGGGGCTTGGCGTGCGTCGGGGGCGGAGTTTGCGTGAGGGGCGGAGTTTGCGTCGGGGGGCGGAGTTTGTTGAGGGGCGGGGCGGGCTTGGCTTGCGTGAGGGGCGGGTTTGCGCGTGGGGGCGGAGTTTGCGTCAGGGGCGGGGCTGGCTTGCGTCGGGGCGGAGTTTGCGTGAGGGGCGGAGTTTGTGTGAGGGGCGGGGCTTGGCGTCGGGGCGGAGTTTGCTGTGAGGGGCGGAGTTGCGTCGGGGGCGGAGTTTGCGTGAGGGGCGGAGTTTGCGTGAGGGGCGGAGTTTGCGTGAGGGGCGGAGTTTGCGTCGGGGGGCGGAGTTTGTGTGAGGGGCGGAGTTTGCGTGAGGGGGGCTTGGCATGCATCAGGGGCGGAGTTTGCGTGAGGGGCGGAGTTTGCATTGGGGCGGGGCTTGGCGTGTGCGCCAGGGGTCAGAGTTTGTGTGGGGGCGGAGTTTGCGTGAGGGGGGCTTGGCGTGCATCAGGGCGGAGTTTGCCTGAGGGGCGGGGCTTGGCTTGCATCAGGGCGGAGTTTGTGCCAGGGGCGGAGTTTCCATGAGGGGCGGGGCTTGGTGTGCATGAGGGGCGGAGTTTGCGTGAGGGGCGGAGTTTGCGTGAGGGGCGGAGTTTGCGTGGGGGGGGCCCGGAGTTTGGCATGGGTCAGGGGCGGAGCCAAGAAGCATCACTTTTGGATCCCGAGGATGCGAGCAATGTGACCTTGTTGAATACGTTAATACCCCCACACACCTCCTCCCCTGCCCTCATCACGGCCCCTCCCGCCCCCCCCCCCCCCCCCCCCGCAAAGGAAGCGCCAACGCAGCCGGCACGGCAAAAGAGACCGCAAGCGTTTATTCAGTCACACACAGAGCCGGTTCCGGGAGAGACTCCGCACCGGGGCTCGGGGCCCGGCCCTGGGGCACCTCGGCTGTCCTACCGGAGCCACGCTCGCCAGTCCGGCGTGGAACAGACACCCGGTCGGTCCGTCAGGCTGCGGGAGAGCTGGGCTGCTATGTGCAGGCTGCCGCCAAAACCGAGGAGCCAGCTGCAGGACGCTAGAAGAGAGGAGAAAAGGGGCAGCCAGCTGGATGGGGGGGGGGGGGCGGCGGCGGCGAGCGAGAAAGCACGAGGCAAGGAAAGGGACGGCGAGTGAAGGACGGGGACAGGGAGCCTGACAGAGAGGGAGGAAGAAGCGGCAGGAAGAGAGGCAGCGGGACGGCGACCGACAAACCAGGACGGGGAGCGGGACAGAGAGGCAGAAACGACCCTGGGCGGGCAGCGCCACGGCGAGGGAGGAAAAGAGAATAAGGGCAGGGAGCCGGACCGAGAGGTACGGCGAGGGACAGCGGCACGGGGAGCAGGACAGAGCAACAGAGAATAAAAAAAGGAAGCGGGAGCGTGAGAGAGAACCGGGCTGGGGAGCAGGGAGAAGGAGAGATAAAAGGAGAGAGCAACAGAGGGAAAGAGGACCGGGGAGCGGGACGCTGGGGCAGAGTGAGAACAAGAGGGGCAGGGAGCAGGACAGAGGGGCAGAGGCAGAAGGAGGACAGAGGGACAGAGAGACAAAAGAGGGAGACGAGGACTGGGCAGAGGGGAGAGAAAGACGGGGGCAAGGAGCAGAGACACCAAGGTGCCAGGAAAAGGACGGTCAGATGGAGCGAGAAACAGGGTCGGGGAGCAGGACAAAAGGACAAAGAAAAAGGCGAGGAAGAAGGAAGGAAGCATAAAGGTGGGACAGGGAACGGGACATACGCAGCGAAACAAAGCAGAACAGAGAAGAGAGGACAGGGATTGAGGAACAGAGAGAGAGAGAGACGCAGGCTGGTACACAGAGACGGCGAAGGTAAGCAAAACCAGCGACAGGCAGGAGGAC
The DNA here is from genome assembly GCF_028858705.1 of Grus americana. Taxonomy (NCBI): domain Eukaryota; kingdom Metazoa; phylum Chordata; class Aves; order Gruiformes; family Gruidae; genus Grus; species Grus americana. The sequence goes on from NW_026562018.1 coordinate 18,359, forward strand.
CTGGTTCTGACAACCCATCGCTCCCGGTGTCGCTTCCACGGCCTCAAAAATGCGACGTGCCGCAAGACAAGAGAATGGGAGAGTGAAAGCAAAGGCACGGGAAACTTAACGCTCTTAGTAATTTCACTGAGCATCACAGCTTACAGTTACTCAATGTCTTCCGGTGTCACAGGGTGAGGTACAACTGATTTCGTCTCCATATCTCTGGACAGAGCTTTTCTCATATATCTGGGGGGGGGGGGGGGGGAAGAAAAAAAAAAAAGATATTCTAAGACGACAGTCCTTGCACAAAGCCACGTTCAGCGAATTCTCTATTACAATAAGGTCGTTTCTAACCCAGAAGATTTCACAGAATCATAGAGTATCTCAAGTTGGAAGGGACCCATACGGATCACCGAGACCAAGCCCCCGCTCCACGCGGGACTACCTAAAACTAAACCGTGCGACTAAGAGCATCGTTCAGACGCTCCTTGAACTCCTGACAGGCTCGGTGGCTGCGACCGCTTCCCTGGGGAGCCTGTTCCGTGACTGACCGACCGCCCTCTCAGTGAAAAGCCTTTTCCCAACGTCCGGTCTGAACTTGCCCTGACGCAGCTTCGTCCCGTTTCCTCGGGTCCTAGTGCCGGTCACCGGAGAGAGCGGAGGTCAGCGCCTCCCCCTCCGCCGTCCCCCTCGAGGAAGGTGTAGACTGCGATGAGGTCACCCCTCGGCCTTCCCTTCTCCAAGCTGAACAAACCAAGTGACCTCAGCCGCTCCCCCTAAGTCTTGCCTCGGAGACTCTCGCCATCTCGGTCGCCTCCTCCGCGCACGCTCCCAGAGCGTTGTTCGGCGGCACCGCTCTCGACTGGAACCTAACGCTGCACGTAACTCAACTGAGCGGAAAGGAAATGACGGGCTAAAGGGACAAATACACGATTTAAGGCAGCCGCAACGATGGCAGATGTCTGTCCGTAGCCCTTCTATTTATTTCACAGCGCTCCTGCGTATCAAACGAACGGTACCAGAGCAGAAAAGGTATACGGCGTGGCCACGTTACCCCTCGGGGAGGACGGCGAAAGGAGAGAAGATCTAGAAAGAGGAAGCAGCTGGTACTTCGCTTTTGGTAACAGAATTAACATCAACACGTTCCTTCCCTTTGAAATTGAAAACGCCACCCAATTCTCTGCCACTGTTGACCACCGACACTTGTAAATTTCTAGTGAAACAGCTGAGGAAAACAAAGTTTCAGGTCCCTGGCTAGGGGAAGAAACCAGGCAAGCGCCGCCGTTCCTTCCCCCCGACAACACTAGCAAAAAAAAACCAGCCGCTGGGGGCGAGCGTTCCTCCGAAAGAAAAATCAGGTGAGAGAAACCGCATTTTTATTTTCAGCTTACCTACAGGATAAATGTCTTTGTAGTTGCTACAAAACGTGTAAACTGCACAAAGATTAAGTTTTGTAACCGATCTAAGGTTCAGTACGAAAAACTACCTAAAGGTGTACGCAAAGTCCCACTCATCAACAATTATCTGACCCTGTTTCATATTTAAAAAAAAAAAAAAAAAAAAAAAGTAATGCTAATCACACAGACAAGCCCAGGAACCCTCAACATGAGAATCTTTCCGTTCAGCCGGAGGCAGAGAACGAGTACTTACCACGGGCATCCTCATCTGGCTCTCCGCTGCTAGCAGAGCGGCACGCCAACGCTGTCCGGTACACGCCGTAGTACGCCTAGTTGCTTCTACGTATTTACCGCCGCCTGATTTGATACTCTCACAAAGAGATCGACGAAAAAGCCACCCTTTCTTTGAAAAAATAAAAACCAAAACCACACAGTTAAGGAACGGTAGGCGAACGTATTTCTAAATCATAACCCACGGCTTGCAGGCAGACCAAGAGCAGCTCTGACGATGCGGTACGCTCATCAAACATCTTTCACGCAGGAATAACAGATGTACTCCTTTACCACGGGACGCAGCCGGCACAGGGACAAATTTCATGCTGTTTTTGTCACACGACCGTCCTTCTGCACCAGCCAGTGGGTTCAGAATTAAGGACAGGACTGGCTAAACGCTCACACGTGCCTCCTATCCGTAAGAAACTATTAAAAATAGAAAAAAAAACTTCCACGTTTTAGATCGCGCGTTGCCTTAGGGACTGCCTCCTTCAAAGCCTGCCTGTTGGGGGGGGGGGGTGGGGGGGCGCGTGTGCGCGCACGCACGCGCGTGAGGCGTGGAAATCGGTCGCAGAATTCAGTTGCCTAACGAGAGACGGCCCTTCTCCTCGCAAGGCAAACGTTTCAAAACGTCGTACTCTTTTCCGATTTTACCGGCTGGTACTGGGGTTGCCCTACCAGCATGAGTTGGGGACCCGTCCCTCTGGGTCCGTGCGACGCCAAATTAAATATTCTGCAAGTAACCGAGCAGGAGATGGAAAGTAAGCTAAGATGCTCTCTGCCGTACAAGGTTTGTTCGCCATCGTCCCCGAGGGAATCGCACAAAGCCCACGCTTGCCGAACCGGTACGTCGGAGGCCCTACGGGAAACGGCGCTGACGTTTCGCCAAGCTCTTCTCCTGTCAAGAAGAGGACCTTTTCTGCGGCATCCCTATTGGCGTTCGGCCTGCTTTCGGCTCATTCTGGCAGGTCAGCTTTCAGAGAAAGCCTGAGATTTCAAACCGCCAAGCAACATTCACCATTCTTGCTCTCTGACTACGGGGAATTTCAGCGAATCGGAACGCTACTTGGAGCCACGTTCCGGGTCTGTTTCGCCGCAAACCAAATATCTAAGCCACGGACCGGGCGCCCGTAGAAAAATTACTTTAAAAGATTAAAGACAAGCACAGTACTCACTTCTCTGAAATTTCTTCCGGTAGCGCCATCAATTTAGCGGCCGAACCCAGCCGTCGAAATTCCGGTGCAACGGAGCGAGCAGGAACGTGTCCGTGCCGCTCTTCCCTGGCCACGGAGCCTTCCGCTCTACCCGTTACTGCGAACGTACGGAGCATCGGCGCAGCAGCACCTGTGGAATAACGCACCGCCCACAGCTATACAGAAGAAGAATCCGAGACGACGGTTAGAAGACCCCAGACCAAAAGTCACCGCGGGACTAAGGGACGCGCGGACAGCGCGCGAGGGGCGGGTGTCCGGGACCCAAGTGTGGAACGGCCCCGGGATTTCTTTGTTCGGGGTCCCTCTCTTTGGAGGCGCCCCGCCCGGGCCGATCCCGCTGCTGCACCTTTCAGTTACGTTAATTATTTTACAAAATCCGACACCCGGAGACTGCTGCCGGAAGCCTCGGGTCGAGCCCGAAGGAGGAGGAGGAGGAGGAGGAGAAGCGCGCCCGAGAAGAAGCGTTGCGCGCGACACCGTGAACGGGGTGCGAACGCTGGGGCGGCAGCTGCTCCTCCTCAAACAGAGACAGAGAGAGAAAGAAGAGGGGGAAAGCCACAGGGTACAGAGGGCGGAAGTGGAAAAGAGGGGCCGGGAGCCGGACAGAGGAGGTGGAGAAAGAGGCCGTCGGAAGGGAAGGGACGGGCTGCGGGGCAGAGGGGGACTTGCCAGCGCCAGGTTCGCGGTTCCACCCGATAATCGTAAAGGTCTCTGCCAACCTCGACGATTCGGTCGCTTTAAAAAACAATCGGGATCTCGAGGCGGACCGAGGGAGAGACGGAGAATATAAAAACGGTCGCGGCTAAGAGGGCAGAGAGGGAGGAATCGCGAGACAGGGAGAGGCAAGCCGGGCAGGGGAAAAAGTCCCGACAGGCTTCTGCAGCGACAGGGAGGAATTGAAGATTCGAGAGAGGGAGCTGGACAGAGAGAGAGACGGGGAAAGGTAAGACGGTGGCGAGCTACCGGGCAGAGAAGCAGAGTTTAATGCCGGGGACCGGAGAGGGACAGAGAGGGAAGGAGAAAGGAACGAAGGGACGGGCTGCGGGGCAGACAGGGAGGAAGGAAGGAAGAAGAAAGAAAGAGGGACAGGGAGCCAGACGAACCGCGACGGGGAAAGAAAAAGGTACCGACGGGCTAGGAGGCAGAGAGGGGAGACTTTAGAAAAACAGGGACGGGGAGCGAGACGGAGCCAGACCGAAAAAGGAACCATAGCGACGGGTGCCGGGACAGAGAGGCGGGCCTTCAAAACGAGGGGCAGGGAAGAGGCTCAAGAGGGACGGAGAAAGAGAGAGACTCACGACGACTCGCTACGGAGCCGAGAAGGAAGACCTCGAACAACAGGAACGAGGAGCCGCACAGAGAGAGCCAGAGATGGCAGAAATACCGACAGGCTACAGGACCGAGGGGGAGGAATGCAGAAACAGTGGCTGGGGGCCGGACAGAGAGACAGGGAGAGAGAGAAGGAAACAATAGCCACGGGCTACGGGGCAGAGAGAGCGAGGACCTAAAAAAGGTGGGGACAGGCAGCCCGTCAGAGCGAGATGGAAAAAGAACATAGCGGGGAGCAGAAAGCAAACCAAAAAACCCCACAGCGGGGTGGGAAAGCGAGGGGGGCAGAGGAGGGCCCGCGACGCAGAGGAGAGGCGATGGGGCCCCGCGGCCCAGGACTCACCGCAGCTCTGGCTCTCGGCGCTGCCGGGAGAGCTTGCCAGCGCAGACGCTTCTTTCTCCCGCTCTCCGCCTTTCCTTTGCTGTCGCTCCGGTCGCTCGGCTGTCCTCCGCCTAAGAGAATACACGGGTGTCTTACAGCTCCGAGGAGACGAGTCTGCCTAGATGAGTAGCCTGCCTCCCTGCCTCCCTCGGTACGCGGCCGCACCGTGCTTTGGATTACGCGTGGCGACCCTGCGGTGCCCGTCGGCAGCCTGACCTGCCGCGGAGCGCAACGAGGGATCTTTCCTCACCCGGCGAGGCAGGCGCTCTCTTGCCTGCAGCGGGAGGCAGCTGCCGGCCGGAGAGCCTTCCATCTCTTCTTCTTCTTCTTCTTCACCTTTCTCTGGCCATTCCAGCTTCCCTTAGGGCAGCTGCTGTCCACGGCCGGTAAGCGCTCCGCCGCCTGTCCCTTTTCGCCCCCACGCCACGAGGCGAGCCAGGCCAGGCACAGGCGAGGCGGGTGCAGTCGACGGCATCCCCAAGGGAGGGACGGGCAACCACGTCCTCAGCGCGGCCTGGGAGAGGGAAAGAAAAAGCAGTGGCCGTTACTACCGGAGGTCGGCCCTGGCCGGAGACCCTCCTCCTTCTGCAGGGGCTTCCGGAGACGCCGCTCTTTCCCCGCGCTGCTGCCGCTGCCGCCGCCGCCAGCACCCCTGTTCAGGAAGAAAGCGGCACAGGCGAGGGCCAGCTTGCCGCCTTCACGCCAGGGCTCGGGGGCGGCCTGGGGCTGCCGGACAGGCTTCCGGAGAGTCCGACCGGTAGCGCTCGTCTCGGGACACCGGGCAACGCCTCGCCGCGCGCGCGCTCTCGTAGCACGGCCGCACCGCTGCTCGGGAGCGGCTGGAAGCCTGCAGAAAACCACTCGAAACCGGCAAAAAAACCCCAACCTCGCGCTCCTGCGAGAGCAAGTCGGGCTGTCCGGCAGCCACGTCCGCGAAAACGACGCCTCCCGGCACGCACTGGCAAGCGCCGCGTGGCAGCCATTAGAGTGCCGTAAGACTACACTTCCCGGCGTGCTCCGGGGAGCCAATATGGCCGACCAGCAGCCGCGTGCCCCAAGACTGCAACTGCCGGCGTGCCGCGGGAGGCAGCCTTCCACGCTTCCTGACCCTGCGGGGACACCGTCCCGTGCCCTCACCCCAAAGCCGACTCACCCGAAAGCCCCGCCGAGCCGCGACGGCAGCCCCGAGCTCCGCAGCGCGGCTCCGGGCTGGCGCCCCCCCCCCGCCCCCGCCCCCGCCTCCCCTCAGCCACCTCCGAAAGGCGCGGACGCCCGCCGGCTCCGGGCAGCCCCCGCCGCGCGGCTCCGGACGGTCTCCCCGCCCGGTTCCGACACGGCGCGCACCCCCCCCACCCGCCGCACGGCTCCGGGCAGCCCCCCTCCCCTCTGTGACACGGACCCCGCCGCCCCCCGCCCCCCCGCCTCTCCTCGGAGGCGGCACCGCTGCCGCCGCCCTCCTCGGGGCTTTCCCCGGGACCCGCCGGTCCGTCCCGCTGCCCCGCTCACCTTCTCCCTCCGTGCAGCCGCAGCCCGGCGACGCCTCCGCTCCTCCCTCGGCTCACAGCAGCCCCTGCACACCGGCTGCCGGCAGCCGGTTCCGGGAGGGGGCGTGGCGCTGCACTGCGCATGCGCGGCGCTGCCGCTGCAGTACCGAAATTTGGTCACTAGGCGGCAGCACCGAGCGAGCATGCGCTGTGCGATGCGTGAGGGGCGGGGCTTGGCGTGCGTCGGGGCGGAGTTTGCGTGAGGGGCGGGGCTTGGCGTGCGTCGCGGGCGGAGTTTGCGTCGGGGCGGAGTTTGCGTGAGGGGCGGAGTTTGCGTCGGGGGCGGAGTTTGCGTGAGGGGCGGGGCTTGGCGTGCGTCGGGGAGGAGTTTGCGTCGGGGGCGGAGTTTGCGTGAGGGGCGGGGCTTGGCGTGCGTCGGGGGCGGAGTTTGCGTGAGGGGCGGGGCTTGGCGTGCGTCGGGGGGCGGAGTTTGCGTTGAGGGGCGGAGTTTGCGTGAGGGGCGGGGCTTTGCCGTGAGGGCGGATTTGCGTGAGGGGCGGGGCGGAGTTTGCGTCGGGGGCGGGGCTTGGCGTGCGTCGGGGCGGAGTTTGCGTGAGGGGCGGAGTTTGCGTGAGGGGCGGGGCTGGCATGCGTCGGGGGCGGGTTTTTGCGTGAGGGGCGGGGCTTGGCGTGCGTCGGGGCGGAGTTTGCGTCGGGGGCGGAGTTTGCGTGAGGGGCGGGGTTTGCGTGAGGGGCGGAGTTTGCGTCGGGGGCGGAGTTTGCGTGAGGGGCGGGGTTGGGTTTGCGTGAGGGGCGGAGTTTGAGTGAGGGGCGGAGTTTGCGTGAGGGGCGGGGCTTGCGGGCGTCGGGGGGCGGAGTTTGCGTGAGGGGCGGAGTTTGCGTCGGGGGGCGGAGTTTGCGTGAGGGGCGGGGGCTTGGCTTGCGTCGGGGGGGAGTTTGCGCCGGGGGCGGAGTTTGCGTGAGGGGCGGGTTGGCTTGCGTCGGGGCGGAGTTTGAGTGAGGGGGGCGGAGTTTGTGTGAGGGGCGGGGCTTGGCGTGCGTCGGGGCGGAGTTTGCGTGAGGGGCGGAGTTTGCGTCGGGGGCGGAGTTTTGCGTGAGGGGCGGAGTTTGCGTGAGGGGCGGTGTTTGCGTGGAGGGGCGGAGTTTTGCGTCGGGGCGGTGGCTTTGCGTGTCAGGGGCGGAGTTTGTGGTGTGGGGCGGAGGGCGGAGTTTTGTGTGAGGGGGGCTTGGCATGTTCAGGGGCGGGATTTGCATGAGGGCGGAGTTTGCATTGGGGGGGGGGCTTGGCGTGCGTCAGGGCGGAGTTTGTGTGGGGGCGGAGTTTGCGTGAGGGGGGCTTGGCGTGCATCAGGGCGGAGTTTGCCTGAGGGGCGGGGCTTGGCTTGCATCAGGGCGGAGTTTGCGCCAGGGCGGAGTTTCCATGAGGGGCGGGGCTTGGTGTGCGTGAGGGGCGGAGTTTGCGGGGGGGCGGAGTTTGCGGGGGGGGCCCGGAGTTTGGCATGGGTCAGGGGCGGAGCCAAGAAGCATCACTTTTGGATCCCGAGGATGCGAGCAATGTGACCTTGTTGAATACGTTAATACCCCCACACACACCTCCTCCCCTGCCCTCCATCACGGCCCTCGCCCCCCCCCCCCCGCAAAGGAAGCACCAACGCAGCCGGCACGGCAAAAGAGACCGCAAGCGTTTATTCAGTCACACACAGAGCCGGTTCCGGGAGAGACTCCGCACCGGGGCTCGGGGCCCGGCCCTGGGGCACCTCGGCTGTCCTACCCAGAGCCACGCTCGCCAGTCCGGCGTGGAACAGACACACGGTCGGTCCGTCAGGCTGCTGGAGAGCTGGGCTGCTATGTGCAGGCTGCCGCCAAAACCGAGGAGCCAGCTGCAGGACGCTAGAAGAGAGGAGAAAAGGGGCAGCCAGCTGGATGGGGGGGGCGGCGGCGGCGAGCGAGAAAGCACGAGGCAAGGAAAGGGACGGCGAGTGAAGGACGGGGACAGGGAGCCTGACAGAGAGGGAGGAAGAAGCGGCAGGAAGAGAGGCAGCGGGACGGCGACCGACAAACCAGGACGGGGAGCGGGACAGAGAGGCAGAAACGACCCTGGGCGGGCAGCGCCACGGCGAGGGAGGAAAAGAGAATAAGGGCAGGGAGCCGGACCGAGAGGTACGGCGAGGGACAGCGGCACGGGGAGCAGGACAGAGCAACAGAGAATAAAAAAAGGAAGCGGGAGCGTGAGAGAACCGGGCTGGGGAGCAGGGAGAAGGAGAGATAAAAGGAGAGAGCAACAGAGGGAAAGAGGACCGGGGAGCGGGACGCTGGGGCAGAGTGAGAACAAGAGGGGCAGGGAGCAGGACAGAGGGGCAGAGGCAGAAGGAGGACAGAGGGACAGAGAGACAAAAGAGGGAGACGAGGACTGGGCAGAGGGGAGAGAAAGACGGGGGCAAGGAGCAGAGACACCAAGGTGCCAGGAAAAGGACGGTCAGATGGAGCGAGAAACAGGGTCGGGGAGCAGGACAAAAGGACAAAGAAAAAGGCGAGGAAGAAGGAAGGAAGGATAAAGGTGGGACAGGGAACGGGACATACGCAGCGAAACAAAGCAGAACAGAGAAGAGAGGACAGGGATTGAGGAACAGAGAGAGAGAGACGCAGGCTGGTACACAGAGACGGCGAAGGTAAGCAAAACCAGCGACGGGCAGGAGGACCTGGTTCTGACAACCCATCGCTCCCGGTGTCGCTTCCACGGCCTCAAAAAATGCGACGTGCCGCAAGACAAGAGAATGGGAGAGTGAAAGCAAAGGCACGGGAAACTTAACGCTCTTAGTAATTTCACTGAGCATCACAGCTTACAGTTACTCAATGTCTTCCGGTGTCACAGGGTGAGGTACAACTGATTTCGTCTCCGTATCTCTGGACAGAGCTTTTCTCATATCTGTGGGGGGGGGGGGGAAGAAAAAAAAAAAAAAGATATTCTAAGACGACAGTCCTTGCACAAAGCCACGTTCAGCGAATTCTCTATTACAATAAGGTCGTTTCTAACCCAGAAGATTTCACAGAATCATAGAGTATCTCAAGTTGGAAGGGACCCATACGGATCACCGAGACCAAGCCCCCGCTCCACGCGGGACTACCTAAAACTAAACCGTGCGACTAAGAGCATCGTTCAGACGCTCCTTGAACTCCTGACAGGCTCGGTGGCTGCGACCGCTTCCCTGGGGAGCCTGTTCCGTGACTGACCGACCGCCCTCTCAGTGAAAAGCCTTTTCCCAACGTCCGGTCTGAACTTGCCCTGACGCAGCTTCGTCCCGTTTCCTCGGGTCCTAGTGCCGGTCACCGGAGAGAGCGGAGGTCAGCGCCTCCCCCTCCGCCGTCCCCCTCGAGGAAGGTGTAGACTGCGATGAGGTCACCCCTCGGCCTTCCCTTCTCCAAGCTGAACAAACCAAGTGACCTCAGCCGCTCCCCCTAAGTCTTGCCTCGGAGACCTCTCGCCATCTCGGTCGCCCTCCTCCGCGCACGCTCCCAGAGCGTTGTTCGGCGGCACCGCTCTCGACTGGAACCTAACGCTGCACGTAACTCAACTGAGCGGAAAGGAAATGACGGGCTAAAGGGACAAATACACGATTTAAGGCAGCCGCAACGATGGCAGATGTCTGTCCGTAGCCCTTCTATTTATTTCACAGCGCTCCTGCGTATCAAACGAACGGTACCAGAGCAGAAAAGGTATACGGCGTGGCCACGTTACCCCTCGGGGAGGACGGCGAAAGGAGAGAAGATCTAGAAAGAGGAAGCAGCTGGTACTTCGCTTTTGGTAACAGAATTAACATCAACACGTTCCTTCCCTTTGAAATTGAAAACGCCACCCAATTCTCTGCCACTGTTGACCACCGACACTTGTAAATTTCTAGTGAAACAGCTGAGGAAAACAAAGTTTCAGGTCCCTGGCTAGGGGAAGAAACCAGGCAAGCGCCGCCGTTCCTTCCCCCCGACAACACTAGCAAAAAAAACCAGCCGCTGGGGGCGAGCGTTCCTCCGAAAGAAAAATCAGGTGAGAAACCGCATTTTTATTTTCAGCTTACCTACAGGATAAATGTCTTTGTAGTTGCTACAAAACGTGTAAACTGCACAAAGATTAAGTTTTGTAACCGATCTAAGGTTCAGTACGAAAAACTACCTAAAGGATTACGCAAAGTCCCACTCATCAACAATTATCTGACCCTGTTTCATATTAAAAAAAAAAAAAAAAAAAAAAAAAGTAATGCTAATCACACAGACAAGCCCAGGAACCCTCAACATGAGAATCTTTCCGTTCAGCCGGAGGCAGAACGAGTACTTACCACGGGCATCCTCATCTGGCTCTCCGCTGCTAGCAGAGCGGCACGCCAACGCTGTCCGGTACACGCCGTAGTACGCCTAGTTGCTTCTACGTATTTACCGCCGCCTGATTTGATACTCTCACAAAGAGATCGACGAAAAAGCCACCCTTTCTTTGAAAAAATAAAAACCAAAACCACACAGTTAAGGAACGGTAGGCGAACGTATTTCTAAATCATAACCCACGGCTTGCAGGCAGACCAAGAGCAGCTCTGACGATGCGGTACGCTCATCAAACATCTTTCACGCAGGAATAACAGATGTACTCCTTTACCACGGGACGCAGCCGGCACAGGGACAAATTTCATGCTGTTTTTGTCACACGACCGTCCTTCTGCACCAGCCAGTGGGTTCAGAATTAAGGACAGGACAGGCTAAACGCTCACACGAGCCTCCTATCCGTAAGAAACTATTAAAAATAGAAAAAAAAACTTCCACGTTTTAGATCGCGTTGCCTTAGGGACTGCCTCCTTCAAAGCCTGCCTGTTGGGGGGGGGGGGGTGGGGGGGCGCGTGTGCGCGCACGCACGCGCGTGAGGCGTGGAAATCGGTCGCAGAATTCAGTTGCCTAACGAGAGACGGCCCTTCTCCTCGCAAGGCAAACGTTTCAAAACGTCGTACTCTTTTCCGATTTTACCGGCTGGTACTGGGGTTGCCCTACCAGCATGAGTTGGGGACCCGTCCCTCTGGGTCCGTGCGACGCCAAATTAAATATTCTGCAAGTAACCGAGCAGGAGATGGAAAGTAAGCTAAGATGCTCTCTGCCGTACAAGGTTTGTTCGCCATCGTCCCCGAGGGAATCGCACAAAGCCCACGCTTGCCGAACCGGTACGTCGGAGGCCCTACGGGAAACGGCGCTGACGTTTCGCCAAGCTCTTCTCCTGTCAAGAAGAGGACCTTTTCTGCGGCATCCCTATTGGCGTTCGGCCTGCTTTCGGCTCATTCTGGCAGGTCAGCTTTCAGAGAAAGCCTGAGATTTCAAACCGCCAAGCAACATTCACCATTCTTGCTCTCTGACTACGGGGAATTTCAGCGAATCGGAACGCTACTTGGAGCCACGTTCCGGGTCTGTTTCGCCGCAAACCAAATATCTAAGCCACGGACCGGGCGCCCGTAGAAAAATTACTTTAAAAGATTAAAGACAAGCACAGTACTCACTTTTCTGAAATTTCTTCCGGTAGCGCCATCAATTTAGCGGCCGAACCCAGCCGTCGAAATTCCGGTGCAACGGAGCGAGCAGGAACGTGTCCGTGCCGCTCTTCCCTGGCCACGGAGCCTTCCGCTCTACCCGTTACTGCGAACGTACGGAGCATCGGCGCAGCAGCACCTGTGGAATAACGCACCGCCCACAGCTATACAGAAGAAGAATCCGAGACGACGGTAGAAGACCCCAGACCAAAAGTCACCGCGGGACTAAGGGACGCGCGGACAGCGCGCGAGGGGCGGGTGTCCGGGACCCAAGCGTGGAACGGCCCCGGGATTTCTTTGTTCGGGGTCCCTCTCTTTGGAGGCGCCCCGCCCGGGCCGATCCCGCTGCTGCACCTTTCAGTTACGTTAATTATTTTACAAAATCCGACACCCGGAGACTGCTGCCGGAAGCCTCGGGTCGAGCCCGAAGGAGGAGGAGGAGGAGGAAGCGCGCCCGAGAAGAAGCGTGCGCGCGACACCGTGAACGGGGTGCGAACGCTGGGGCGGCAGCTGCTCCTCCTCAAACAGAGACAGAGAGAGAAAGAAGAGGGGGAAAGCCACAGGGTACAGAGGGCGGAAGTGGAAAAGAGGGGCCGGGAGCCGGACAGAGGGAGGTGGAGAAAGAGGCCGTCGGAAGGGAAGGGACGGGCTGCGGGGCAGAGGGGGACTTGCCAGCGCCAGGTTCGCGGTTCCACCCGATAATCGTAAAGGTCTCTGCCAACCTCGACGATTCGGTCGCTTTAAAAAACAATCGGGATCTCGAGGCGGACCGAGGGAGAGACGGAGAATATAAAAACGGTCGCGGCTAAGAGGGCAGAGAGGGAGGAATCGCGAGACAGGGAGAGGCAAGCCGGGCAGGGGAAAAAGTCCCGACAGGCTTCTGCAGCGACAGGGAGGAATTGAAGATTCGAGAGAGGGAGCTGGACAGAGAGAGAGACGGGGAAAGGTAAGACGGTGGCGAGCTACCGGGCAGAGAAGCAGAGTTTAATGCCGGGGACCGGGAGAGGGACAGAGAGGGAAGGAGAAAGGAACGAAGGGACGGGCTGCGGGGCAGACAGGGAGGAAGGAAGGAAGAAAGAAAGAGGGACAGGGAGCCAGACGAACCGCGACGGGGAAAGAAAAAGGTACCGACGGGCTAGGAGGCAGAGAGGGGAGACTTTAGAAAAACAGGGACGGGGAGCGAGACGGAGCCAGACCGAAAAAAGGAACCATAGCGACGGGTGCCGGGACAGAGAGGCGGGCCTTCAAAACGAGGGGCAGGGAAGAGGCTCAAGAGGGACGGAGAAAGAGAGAGACTCACGACGACTCGCTACGGAGCCGAGAAGGAAGACCTCGAACAACAGGAACGAGGAGCCGCACAGAGAGAGCCAGAGATGGCAGAAATACCGACAGGCTACAGGACCGAGGGGGAGGAATGCAGAAACAGTGGCTGGGGGCCGGACAGAGAGACAGGGAGAGAGAGAAGGAAACAATAGCCACGGGCTACGGGGCAGAGAGAGCGAGGACCTAAAAAAGGTGGGGACAGGCAGCCCGTCAGAGCGAGATGGAAAAAGAACATAGCGGGGAGCAGAAAGCAAACCAAAAAACCCCACAGCGGGGTGGGAAAGCGAGGGGGGCAGAGGAGGGCCCGCGACGCAGAGGAGAGGCGATGGGGCCCCGCGGGCCCAGGACTCACCGCAGCTCTGGCTCTCGGCGCTGCCGGGAGAGCTTGCCAGCGCAGACGCTTCTTTCTCCCGCTCTCCGCCTTTCCTTTGCTGTCGCTCCGGTCGCTCGGCTGTCCTCCGCCTAAGAGAATACACGGGTGTCTTACAGCTCCGAGGAGACGAGTCTGCCTAGATGAGTAGCCTGCCTCCCTGCCTCCCTCGGTACGCGGCCGCACCGTGCTTTGGATTACGCGTGGCGACCCTGCGGTGCCCGTCGGCAGCCTGACCTGCCGCGGAGCGCAACGAGGGATCTTTCCTCACCCGGCGAGGCAGGCGCTCTCTTGCCTGCAGCGGGAGGCAGCTGCCGGCCGGAGAGCCTTCCATCTCTTCTTCTTCTTCTTCTTCACCTTTCTCTGGCCATTCCAGCTTCCCTTAGGGCAGCTGCTGTCCACGGCCGGTAAGCGCTCCGCCGCCTGTCCCTTTTCGCCCCCACGCCACGAGGCGAGCCAGGCCAGGCACAGGCGAGGCGGGTGCAGTCGACGGCATCCCCAAGGGAGGGACGGGCAACCACGTCCTCAGCGCGGCCTGGGAGAGGGAAAGAAAAAGCAGTGGCCGTTACTACCGGAGGTCGGCCCTGGCCGGAGACCCTCCTCCTTCTGCAGGGGCTTCCGGAGACGCCGCTCTTTCCCCGCGCTGCTGCCGCTGCCGCCGCCGCCAGCACCCCTGTTCAGGAAGAAAGCGGCACAGGCGAGGGCCAGCTTGCCGCCTTCACGCCAGGGCTCGGGGGCGGCCTGGGGCTGCCGGACAGGCTTCCGGAGAGTCCGACCGGTAGCGCTCGTCTCGGGACACCGGGCAACGCCTCGCCGCGCGCGCGCTCTCGTAGCACGGCCGCACCGCTGCTCGGGAGCGGCTGGAAGCCTGCAGAAAACCACTCGAAACCGGCAAAAAAACCCCAACCTCGCGCTCCTGCGAGAGCAAGTCGGGCTGTCCGGCAGCCACGTCCGCGAAAACGACGCCTCCCGGCACGCACTGGCAAGCGCCGCGTGGCAGCCATTAGAGTGCCGTAAGACTACACTTCCCGGCGTGCTCCGGGGAGCCAATATGGCCGACCAGCAGCCGCGTGCCCCAAGACTGCAACTGCCGGCGTGCCGCGGGAGGCAGCCTTCCACGCTTCCTGACCCTGCGGGGACACCGTCCCGTGCCCTCACCCCAAAGCCGACTCACCCGAAAGCCCCGCCGAGCCGCGACGGCAGCCCCGAGCTCCGCAGCGCGGCTCCGGGCTGGCGCCCCCCCCCCCCCCGCCCCGCCCCCCCTCAGCCACCTCCGAAAGGCGCGGACGCCCGCCGGCTCCGGGCAGCCCCCGCCGCGCGGCTCCGGACGGTCTCCCCGCCCGGTTCCGACACGGCGCGCACCCCCCCCACCCGCCGCACGGCTCCGGGCCGCCCCCCGCCCCGCTGTGACACGGACCCCGCCGCCCCCCCCCCCCCCCGCCGCTCCTCGGAGGCGGCACCGCTGCCGCCGCCCTCCTCGGGGCTTTCCCCGGGACCCGCCGGTCCGTCCCGCTGCCCCGCTCACCTTCTCCCTCCGTGCAGCCGCAGCCCGGCGACGCCTCCGCTCCTCCCTCGGCTCACAGCAGCCCCTGCACACCGGCTGCCGGCAGCCGGTTCCGGGGAGGGGGCGTGGCGCTGCACTGCGCATGCGCGGCGCTGCCGCTGCAGTACCGAAATTTGGTCACTAGGCGGCAGCACCGAGCGAGCATGCGCTGTGCGATGCGTGAGGGGCGGGGCTTGGCGTGCGTCGGGGGCGGAGTTTGCGTGAGGGGCGGGGCTTGGCGTGCGTCGCGGGCGGAGTTTGCGTCGGGGGCGGAGTTTGCGTGAGGGGCGGGGCTTGGCATGCGTCGGGGGCGGAGTTTGCGTGAGGGGCGGGGCTTGGCGTGCGTCGGGGAGGAGTTTGCGTCGGGGGCGGAGTTTGCGTGAGGGGCGGGGCTTGGCGTGCGTCGGGGCGGAGTTTGCGTGAGGGGCGGGGCTTGGCGTGCGTCGGGGCGGAGTTTGCGTGAGGGGCGGAGTTTGCGTGAGGGGCGGGGTTTGCGTGAGGGGCGGAGTTTGCGTGAGGGGCGGAGTTTGCGTCGGGGGCGGGCTTGGCGTGCGTCGGGGCGGAGTTTGCGTGAGGGGCGGGGCTTGGCGTGCGTCGGGGGAGGAGTTTGCGTGAGGGGCGGAGTTTGCGTGAGGGCGGAGGCTGGCGTGCGTCGGGCGGAGTTTGCGTGAGGGGCGGAGTTTGCGTCGGGCGGAGTTTGCGTGAGGGGCGGGGGTTGCGTGAGGGGCGGAGTTTGCGTGAGGGGCGGAGTTTGCGTCGGGGGCGGGGCTTGGCGTGCGTCGGGGCGGAGTTTGCGTGAGGGGCGGAGTTAGCGTCGGGGGGCGGAGTTTGCGTGAGGGGCGGGGCTTGGCTTGCGTCGGGGCGGAGTTTGCGTGAGGGGCGGGGCTTGGCGTGCGTCGGGGGCGGAGTTTGCGTGAGGGGCGGAGTTTGCGTGAGGGCGGGGCTTGGCTGTCGGGGCGGAGTTTGCGTGAGGGGCGGGGTTTGCGTGAGGGGGCGGAGTTTGCGTGAGGGGCGGGGCTTGGCGTGCATCGGGGCGGAGTTTGCGTGAGGGGCGGAGTTTGCGTGAGGGGCGGGGCTTGGCGTGCGTCGGGGCGGAGTTTGCGTGAGGGGCGGAGTTTGCGTCGGGGCGGAGTTTGCGTGAGGGGCGGGCTTGGCGTGCGTCGGGGGCGGAGTTTGCGTGAGGGGCGGAGTTTGCGTCGGGGGCGGGGCTTGGCGTGCGTCGGGGCGGAGTTTGCGTGAGGGGCGGAGTTTGCGTCGGGGCGGAG
Organism: Grus americana; assembly: GCF_028858705.1. Classification (NCBI taxonomy): domain Eukaryota; kingdom Metazoa; phylum Chordata; class Aves; order Gruiformes; family Gruidae; genus Grus; species Grus americana. The sequence continues at coordinate 34,494 of NW_026562018.1, forward strand.
TTTGCGTGAGGGGCGGGGCTTGGCTTGCGTCGGGGCGGAGTTTGCACCGGGGGCGGAGTTTGCGTGAGGGGCGGGGTTTGCGTGAGGGGCGGTGCTTGGCTTGCATCAGGGCGGAGTTTGCACCGGGGCGGAGTTTGCATCAGGGGCGGGGCTTGGCTTGCGTCGGGGCGGAGTTTGCGTGAGGGGCGGAGTTTGCGTGAGGGGCGGAGTTTGCGTGAGGGGCGGGGCTTGGCGTGCATCAGGGCGGAGTTTGCGTGAGGGGGGCTTGGCGTGCATCAGGGCGGAGTTTGCCTGAGGGGCGGGGCTTGGCTTGCATCAGGGCGGAGTTTGCGCCAGGGGCGGAGTTTCCATGAGGGGCGGGGCTTGGTGTGGGGGGGGGCGGAGTTTGCGGGGGGGCGGAGTTTGCGGGGGGGGCCCGGAGTTTGGCATGGGTCAGGGGCGGAGCCAAGAAGCATCACTTTTGGATCCCGAGGATGCGAGCAATGTGACCTTGTTGAATACGTTAATACCCCCACACACACCTCCTCCCCTGCCCTCCATCACGGCCCCTCGCCCCCCCCCCCCCGCAAAGGAAGCGCCAACGCAGCCGGCACGGCAAAAGAGACCGCAAGCGTTTATTCAGTCACACACAGAGCCGGTTCCGGGAGAGACTCCGCACCGGGGCTCGGGGCCCGGCCCTGGGGCACCTCGGCTGTCCTACCCGGAGCCACGCTCGCCAGTCCGGCGTGGAACAGACACACGGTCGGTCCGTCAGGCTGCTGGAGAGCTGGGCTGCTATGTGCAGGCTGCCGCCAAAACCGAGGAGCCAGCTGCAGGACGCTAGAAGAGAGGAGAAAAGGGGCAGCCAGCTGGATGGGGGGGGCGGCGGCGGCGAGCGAGAAAGCACGAGGCAAGGAAAGGGACGGCGAGTGAAGGACGGGGACAGGGAGCCTGACAGAGAGGGAGGAAGAAGCGGCAGGAAGAGAGGCAGCGGGACGGCGACCGACAAACCAGGACGGGGAGCGGGACAGAGAGGCAGAAACGACCCTGGGCGGGCAGCGCCACGGCGAGGGAGGAAAAGAGAATAAGGGCAGGGAGCCGGACCGAGAGGTACGGCGAGGGACAGCGGCACGGGGAGCAGGACAGAGCAACAGAGAATAAAAAAAGGAAGCGGGAGCGTGAGAGAACCGGGCTGGGGAGCAGGGAGAAGGAGAGATAAAAGGAGAGAGCAACAGAGGGAAAGAGGACCGGGGAGCGGGACGCTGGGGCAGAGTGAGAACAAGAGGGGCAGGGAGCAGGACAGAGGGGCAGAGGCAGAAGGAGGACAGAGGGACAGAGAGACAAAAGAGGGAGACGAGGACTGGGCAGAGGGGAGAGAAAGACGGGGGCAAGGAGCAGAGACACCAAGGTGCCAGGAAAAGGACGGTCAGATGGAGCGAGAAACAGGGTCGGGGAGCAGGACAAAAGGACAAAGAAAAAGGCGAGGAAGAAGGAAGGAAGGATAAAGGTGGGACAGGGAACGGGACATACGCAGCGAAACAAAGCAGAACAGAGAAGAGAGGACAGGGATTGAGGAACAGAGAGAGAGAGACGCAGGCTGGTACACAGAGACGGCGAAGGTAAGCAAAACCAGCGACGGGCAGGAGGACCTGGTTCTGACAACCCATCGCTCCCGGTGTCGCTTCCACGGCCTCAAAAAATGCGACGTGCCGCAAGACAAGAGAATGGGAGAGTGAAAGCAAAGGCACGGGAAACTTAACGCTCTTAGTAATTTCACTGAGCATCACAGCTTACAGTTACTCAATGTCTTCCGGTGTCACAGGGTGAGGTACAACTGATTTCGTCTCCATATCTCTGGACAGAGCTTTTCTCATATCTGGGGGGGGGGGGGAAGAAAAAAAAAAAAAGATATTCTAAGACGACAGTCCTTGCACAAAGCCACGTTCAGCGAATTCTCTATTACAATAAGGTCGTTTCTAACCCAGAAGATTTCACAGAATCATAGAGTATCTCAAGTTGGAAGGGACCCATACGGATCACCGAGACCAAGCCCCCGCTCCACGCGGGACTACCTAAAACTAAACCGTGCGACTAAGAGCATCGTTCAGACGCTCCTTGAACTCCTGACAGGCTCGGTGGCTGCGACCGCTTCCCTGGGGAGCCTGTTCCGTGACTGAGCGACCGCCCTCTCAGTGAAAAGCCTTTTCCCAACGTCCGGTCTGAACTTGCCCTGACGCAGCTTCGTCCCGTTTCCTCGGGTCCTAGTGCCGGTCACCGGAGAGAGCGGAGGTCAGCGCCTCCCCCTCCGCCGTCCCCCTCGAGGAAGGTGTAGACTGCGATGAGGTCACCCCTCGGCCTTCCCTTCTCCAAGCTGAACAAACCAAGTGACCTCAGCCGCTCCCCCTAAGTCTTGCCTCGGAGACCTCTCGCCATCTCGGTCGCCCTCCTCCGCGCACGCTCCCAGAGCGTTGTTCGGCGGCACCGCTCTCGACTGGAACCTAACGCTGCACGTAACTCAACTGAGCGGAAAGGAAATGACGGGCTAAAGGGACAAATACACGATTTAAGGCAGCCGCAACGATGGCAGATGTCTGTCCGTAGCCCTTCTAGTTATTTCACAGCGCTCCTGCGTATCAAACGAACGGTACCAGAGCAGAAAAGGTATACGGCGTGGCCACGTTACCCCTCGGGGAGGACGGCGAAAGGAGAGAAGATCTAGAAAGAGGAAGCAGCTGGTACTTCGCTTTTGGTAACAGAATTAACATCAACACGTTCCTTCCCTTTGAAATTGAAAACGCCACCCAATTCTCTGCCACTGTTGACCACCGACACTTGTAAATTTCTAGTGAAACAGCTGAGGAAAACAAAGTTTCAGGTCCCTGGCTAGGGGAAGAAATCAGGCAAGCGCCGCCGTTCCTTCCCCCCGACAACACTAGCAAAAAAAACCAGCCGCTGGGGGCGAGCGTTCCTCCGAAAGAAAAATCAGGTGAGAAACCGCATTTTTATTTTCAGCTTACCTACAGGATAAATGTCTTTGTAGTTGCTACAAAACGTGTAAACTGCACAAAGATTAAGTTTTGTAACCGATCTAAGGTTCAGTACGAAAAACTACCTAAAGGAGTACGCAAAGTCCCACTCATCAACAATTATCTGACCCTGTTTCATATTAAAAAAAAAAAAAAAAAAAAAAAAGTAATGCTAATCACACAGACAAGCCCAGGAACCCTCCACATGAGAATCTTTCCGTTCAGCCGGAGGCAGAACGAGTACTTACCACGGGCATCCTCATCTGGCTCTCCGCTGCTAGCAGAGCGGCACGCCAACGCTGTCCGGTACACGCCGTAGTACGCCTAGTTGCTTCTACGTATTTACCGCCGCCTGATTTGATACTCTCACAAAGAGATCGACGAAAAAGCCACCCTTTCTTTGAAAAAATAAAAACCAAAACCACACAGTTAAGGAACGGTAGGCGAACGTATTTCTAAATCATAACCCACGGCTTGCAGGCAGACCAAGAGCAGCTCTGACGATGCGGTACGCTCATCAAACATCTTTCACGCAGGAATAACAGATGTACTCCTTTACCACGGGACGCAGCCGGCACAGGGACAAATTTCATGCTGTTTTTGTCACACGACCGTCCTTCTGCACCAGCCAGTGGGTTCAGAATTAAGGACAGGACAGGCTAAACGCTCACACGAGCCTCCTATCCGTAAGAAACTATTAAAAATAGAAAAAAAAACTTCCACGTTTTAGATCGCGTTGCCTTAGGGACTGCCTCCTTCAAAGCCTGCCTGTTGGGGGGGGGGGGGGGGGGGGGGGCGGTGCGCGCACGCACGCGCGTGAGGCGTGGAAATCGGTCGCAGAATTCAGTTGCCTAACGAGAGACGGCCCTTCTCCTCGCAAGGCAAACGTTTCAAAACGTCGCACTCTTTTCCGATTTTACCGGCTGGTACTGGGGTTGCCCTACCAGCATGAGTTGGGGACCCGTCCCTCTGGGTCCGTGCGACGCCAAATTAAATATTCTGCAAGTAACCGAGCAGGAGATGGAAAGTAAGCTAAGATGCTCTCTGCCGTACAAGGTTTGTTCGCCATCGTCCCCGAGGGAATCGCACAAAGCCCACGCTTGCCGAACCGGTACGTCGGAGGCCCTACGGGAAACGGCGCTGACGTTTCGCCAAGCTCTTCTCCTGTCAAGAAGAGGACCTTTTCTGCGGCATCCCTATTGGCGTTCGGCCTGCTTTCGGCTCATTCTGGCAGGTCAGCTTTCAGAGAAAGCCTGAGATTTCAAACCGCCAAGCAACATTCACCATTCTTGCTCTCTGACTACGGGGAATTTCAGCGAATCGGAACGCTACTTGGAGCCACGTTCCGGGTCTGTTTCGCCGCAAACCAAATATCTAAGCCACGGACCGGGCGCCCGTAGAAAAATTACTTTAAAAGATTAAAGACAAGCACAGTACTCACTTTTCTGAAATTTCTTCCGGTAGCGCCATCAATTTAGCGGCCGAACCCAGCCGTCGAAATTCCGGTGCAACGGAGCGAGCAGGAACGCGTCCGTGCCGCTCTTCCCTGGCCACGGAGCCTTCCGCTCTACCCGTTACTGCGAACGTACGGAGCATCGGCGCAGCAGCACCTGTGGAATAACGCACCGCCCACAGCTATACAGAAGAAGAATCCGAGACGACGGTAGAAGACCCCAGACCAAAAGTCACCGCGGGACTAAGGGACGCGCGGACAGCGCGCGAGGGGCGGGTGTCCGGGACCCAAGCGTGGAACGGCCCCGGGATTTCTTTGTTCGGGGTCCCTCTCTTTGGAGGCGCCCCGCCCGGGCCGATCCCGCTGCTGCACCTTTCAGTTACGTTAATTATTTTACAAAATCCGACACCCGGAGACTGCTGCCGGAAGCCTCGGGTCGAGCCCGAAGGAGGAGGAGGAGGAGGAAGCGCGCCCGAGAAGAAGCGTGCGCGCGACACCGTGAACGGGGTGCGAACGCTGGGGCGGCAGCTGCTCCTCCTCAAACAGAGACAGAGAGAGAAAGAAGAGGGGGAAAGCCACAGGGTACAGAGGGCGGAAGTGGAAAAGAGGGGCCGGGAGCCGGACAGAGGGAGGTGGAGAAAGAGGCCGTCGGAAGGGAAGGGACGGGCTGCGGGGCAGAGGGGGACTTGCCAGCGCCAGGTTCGCGGTTCCACCCGATAATCGTAAAGGTCTCTGCCAACCTCGACGATTCGGTCGCTTTAAAAAACAATCGGGATCTCGAGGCGGACCGAGGGAGAGACGGAGAATATAAAAACGGTCGCGGCTAAGAGGGCAGAGAGGGAGGAATCGCGAGACAGGGAGAGGCAAGCCGGGCAGGGGAAAAAGTCCCGACAGGCTTCTGCAGCGACAGGGAGGAATTGAAGATTCGAGAGAGGGAGCTGGACAGAGAGAGAGACGGGGAAAGGTAAGACGGTGGCGAGCTACCGGGCAGAGAAGCAGAGTTTAATGCCGGGGACCGGGAGAGGGACAGAGAGGGAAGGAGAAAGGAACGAAGGGACGGGCTGCGGGGCAGACAGGGAGGAAGGAAGGAAGAAAGAAAGAAAGAGGGACAGGGAGCCAGACGAACCGCGACGGGGAAAGAAAAAGGTACCGACGGGCTAGGAGGCAGAGAGGGGAGACTTTAGAAAAACAGGGACGGGGAGCGAGACGGAGCCAGACCGAAAAAAGGAACCATAGCGACGGGTGCCGGGACAGAGAGGCGGGCCTTCAAAACGAGGGGCAGGGAAGAGGCTCAAGAGGGACGGAGAAAGAGAGAGACTCACGACGACTCGCTACGGAGCCGAGAAGGAAGACCTCGAACAACAGGAACGAGGAGCCGCACAGAGAGAGCCAGAGATGGCAGAAATACCGACAGGCTACAGGACCGAGGGGGAGGAATGCAGAAACAGTGGCTGGGGGCCGGACAGAGAGACAGGGAGAGAGAGAAGGAAACAATAGCCACGGGCTACGGGGCAGAGAGAGCGAGGACCTAAAAAAGGTGGGGACAGGCAGCCCGTCAGAGCGAGATGGAAAAAGAACATAGCGGGGAGCAGAAAGCAAACCAAAAAACCCCACAGCGGGGTGGGAAAGCGAGGGGGGCAGAGGAGGGCCCGCGACGCAGAGGAGAGGCGATGGGGCCCCGCGGGCCCAGGACTCACCGCAGCTCTGGCTCTCGGCGCTGCCGGGAGAGCTTGCCAGCGCAGACGCTTCTTTCTCCCGCTCTCCGCCTTTCCTTTGCTGTCGCTCCGGTCGCTCGGCTGTCCTCCGCCTAAGAGAATACACGGGTGTCTTACAGCTCCGAGGAGACGAGTCTGCCTAGATGAGTAGCCTGCCTCCCTGCCTCCCTCGGTACGCGGCCGCACCGTGCTTTGGATTACGCGTGGCGACCCTGCGGTGCCCGTCGGCAGCCTGACCTGCCGCGGAGCGCAACGAGGGATCTTTCCTCACCCGGCGAGGCAGGCGCTCTCTTGCCTGCAGCGGGAGGCAGCTGCCGGCCGGAGAGCCTTCCATCTCTTCTTCTTCTTCTTCTTCACCTTTCTCTGGCCATTCCAGCTTCCCTTAGGGCAGCTGCTGTCCACGGCCGGTAAGCGCTCCGCCGCCTGTCCCTTTTCGCCCCCACGCCACGAGGCGAGCCAGGCCAGGCACAGGCGAGGCGGGTGCAGTCGACGGCATCCCCAAGGGAGGGACGGGCAACCACGTCCTCAGCGCGGCCTGGGAGAGGGAAAGAAAAAGCAGTGGCCGTTACTACCGGAGGTCGGCCCTGGCCGGAGACCCTCCTCCTTCTGCAGGGGCTTCCGGAGACGCCGCTCTTTCCCCGCGCTGCTGCCGCTGCCGCCGCCGCCAGCACCCCTGTTCAGGAAGAAAGCGGCACAGGCGAGGGCCAGCTTGCCGCCTTCACGCCAGGGCTCGGGGGCGGCCTGGGGCTGCCGGACAGGCTTCCGGAGAGTCCGACCGGTAGCGCTCGTCTCGGGACACCGGGCAACGCCTCGCCGCGCGCGCGCTCTCGTAGCACGGCCGCACCGCTGCTCGGGAGCGGCTGGAAGCCTGCAGAAAACCACTCGAAACCGGCAAAAAAACCCCAACCTCGCGCTCCTGCGAGAGCAAGTCGGGCTGTCCGGCAGCCACGTCCGCGAAAACGACGCCTCCCGGCACGCACTGGCAAGCGCCGCGTGGCAGCCATTAGAGTGCCGTAAGACTACACTTCCCGGCGTGCTCCGGGGAGCCAATATGGCCGACCAGCAGCCGCGTGCCCCAAGACTGCAACTGCCGGCGTGCCGCGGGAGGCAGCCTTCCACGCTTCCTGACCCTGCGGGGACACCGTCCCGTGCCCTCACCCCAAAGCCGACTCACCCGAAAGCCCCGCCGAGCCGCGACGGCAGCCCCGTGCTCCGCAGCGCGGCTCCGGGCTGGCGCCCCCCCCCCGCCCCCGCCCCCGCTCCCCTCAGCCACCTCCGAAAGGCGCGGACGCCCGCCGGCTCCGGGCAGCCCCCGCCGCGCGGCTCCGGACGGTCTCCCCGCCCGGTTCCGACACGGCGCGCACCCCCCCCACCCGCCGCACGGCTCCGGGCAGCCCCCCACCCCGCGGTGACACGGACCCCGCCGCCCCCCCCCCCCCCGCCTCTCCTCGGAGGCGGCACCGCTGCCGCCGCCCTCCTCGGGGCTTTCCCCGGGACCCGCCGGTCCGTCCCGCTGCCCCGCTCACCTTCTCCCTCCGTGCAGCCGCAGCCCGGCGACGCCTCCGCTCCTCCCTCGGCTCACAGCAGCCCCTGCACACCGGCTGCCGGCAGCCGGTTCCGGGGAGGGGGCGTGGCGCTGCACTGCGCATGCGCGGCGCTGCCGCTGCAGTACCGAAATTTGGTCACTAGGCGGCAGCACCGAGCGAGCATGCGCTGTGCGATGCGTGAGGGGCGGGGCTTGGCGTGCGTCGGGGGCGGAGTTTGCGTGAGGGGCGGGGCTTGGCGTGCGTCGCGGGCGGAGTTTGCGTCGGGGGCGGAGTTTGCGTGAGGGGCGGGGTTTGCGTGTGGGGCGGAGTTTGCGTGAGGGGCGGGGCTTGGCGTGCGTCGGGGGGCGGAGTTTGCGTGAGGGGCGGGGCTTGGCGTGCGTCGGTGGGCGGAGTTTGCGTTAGGGGCGGAGTTTGCGTGAGGGGCGGGGTTTGCGTG
>NW_026562019.1:0-13024 GCF_028858705.1 Grus americana
GGACAGAGAGCTGCTAAGACCCATGTCGGGGTTTTTGGATGCCTAAAGGAGCGTGCAGCTCCAGGGTTAGTAGGGCTGTGAATGGGGCCACGGAAGAAGTTTCAGGAAAGAGAGAGCATTTGGGGCTGACAGGTTTCACCTGGGCGCAGAGCTCGGACGTTTTCAATTTTGACAGCCAAAGGCAGATGACGGACAGCGAACCGCTCCATCTCATGTCGGAGTTTTTGGATGCCTAAAGGAGCGTGCAGCTCCAGGGTGAGTAGGGCTGTGAATGGGGCCATGGTAGAGGTTTCAGGAAAGAAACAGCATTCGGGGCTCAGAGATTTCGCCTGGGAGCAGGGCCCGGACGTTTGCAGTTTTGAGGCTTGAATCTCGAAAATGGCTAGAGAGTTGCTATGTCGCATGTCGGAGTTTTTGGATGCCTAAAGGAGCGTGCAGCTCCAGGGTGTGTAGGGCTGTGAATGGGGCCATGGTAGAACTTTCAGGAAAGAGAGAGCATTCGGAGATGGCAGGTTTCGCCTGGGCGCAGAGCTCGGACGTTTTTAATTTTGACGGCCGAAGGCGGGTGACAGACTGAGAGCCGCTCCGTCGCACGTCGGAGTTTTTGGATGCCTAAAGGAGCGTGCAGCTCCAGGGTTAGTAGGGCTGTGAATGGGGCCATGGTAGAGGTTTCAGGAAAGACACAGCATTCGGGGCTGACAGGTTTCGACTGGGAGCAGGGCCCGGATGTTTGCAGTTTTGAGGCTTGAATCTCGAAAATGCTAGAGAGCAGCTAAGACGCCAGTCGGAGTTTTTGGATGCCTAAAGGAGCCTGCAGCTCCAGGGTTAGTAGTGTGGTGAATGGGGCCATGGTAGAGACTTCAGGAAAGAAACAGCATACGGGGCTCTGAGGTTTCGCCTGGGAGCAGGGCCCGGACATTTTCAATTTTGACGTCCGAAGGCGGGTGATGGACAGAGAGCCGCTCCGTCTCATGTCGGAGTTTTTGGATGCCTAAAGAAGCGTGCAGCTCCAGGCTTAGTAGGGCTATGAATGGGGCCATGGTAGGTGTTTCAGGAAAGAAAGAGCACTCGACTGGAAGGTTTTGCCTGGGAGCAGGGCGCGGACATTTTGAATTTTGAAGTTGAATCTGGAGAATGGCTAGAGAGTTGCTATGTCGCATGTCGGAGTTTTTGGATGCCTAAAGGAGCTTGCAGCTCCAGGGTGTGTAGGGCTGTGAATGGGGCCATGGTAGAGGTTTCAGGAAAGAAACAGCATACGGGGCTCTGAGGTTTCACCTGGGCGCAGGGCTCGGACGTTTTCAATTTTGACGTCCGAAGGCGGGTGACGGACAGAGAGCCGCTCCGTCTCATGTCGGAGTTTTTGGATGCCTAAAGGAGGCTGCAGCTCCAGGGTTAGTAGGGCTGTGAATGGGGCCATGGTAGAAGTTTCAGGAAAGACAGAGCATTCGGGGCTGGCAGGTTTCGACTGGGAGCAGGGCCCGTACATTTGCAGTTTTGAGGCTTGAATCTCGAAAATGGCTAGAGAGCTGCTAAGACGCATGTCGGGGTTTTTGGATGCCTAAAGGAGCGTGCAGCTCCAGGGTTAGTAGGGCTGTGAATGGGGCCACGGAAGAAGTTTCAGGAAAGACAGAGCATTTGGGGCTGACAGGTTTCACCTGGGCGCAGAGCTCAGACGTTTTCAATTTTGACAGCCAAAGGTAGATGACGGACAGCGAACCGCTCCATCTCATGTCTGAGTTTTTGGATGCCTAAAGGAGCGTGCAGCTCCAGGGTGAGTAGGGCTGTGAATGGGGCCATGGTAGAGGTTTCAGGAAAGAAACAGCATTCGGGGCTCAGAGGTTTCGCCTGGGAGCAGGGCCCGGACGTTTTTAATTTTGACGGCCGAAGGCGGGTGACAGACTGAGAGCCGCTCTGTCGCACGTCGGAATTTTTTGGATGCCTAAAGGAGGCTGCAGCTCCAGGGTGAGTAGGGCTGTGAATGGGGCCATGGTAGAACTTTCAGCAAACACACAGCTTTCGGGGCTGACAGGTTTCGCCTGGGCTCAGGGCTTGGACGTTTTCAATTTTGATGGCTGAAGGCGGGTGACGGACAGAGAGCTGCTAAGACCCATGTCGGGGTTTTTGGATGCCTAAAGGAGGCTGCAGCTCCAGGGTTAGTAGGGCTGTGAATGGGGCCACGGAAGAAGTTTCAGGAAAGAGAGAGCATTTGGGGCTGACAGGTTTCACCTGGGCGCAGAGCTCGGACGTTTTCAATTTTGACAGCCAAAGGCAGATGACGGACAGCGAACCGCTCCATCTCATGTCGGAGTTTTTGGATGCCTAAAGGAGCGTGCAGCTCCAGGGTGAGTAGGGCTGTGAATGGGGCCATGGTAGAGGTTTCAGGAAAGAAAGACCACTCGACTGGAAGGTTTTGCCTGGGAGCAGGGCGCGGACATTTTGAATTTTGAAGTTGAATCTGGAGAATGGCTAGAGAGCTGCTAAGTCGCATGTCGGAGTTTTTGGATGCCTAAAGGAGCGTGCAGCTCCAGGGTGTGTAGGGCTGTGAATGGGGCCATGGTAGAGGTTTCAGGAAAGACACAGCATTCGGGGCTGACAGGTTTCGACTGGGAGCAGGGCCCGGATGTTTGCAGTTTTGAGGCTTGAATCTCGAAAATGGCTAGAGAGCAGCTAAGACGCCAGTCGGAGTTTTTGGATGCCTAAAGGAGCCTGCAGCTCCAGGGTTAGTAGTGTGGTGAATGGGGCCATGGTAGAGACTTCAGGAAAGAAACAGCATACGGGGCTCTGAGGTTTCGCCTGGGAGCAGGGCCCGGACATTTTCAATTTTGACGTCCGAAGGCGGGTGACGGACAGAGAGCCGCTCCGTCTCATGTCGGAGTTTTTGGATGCCTAAAGAAGCGTGCAGCTCCAGGCTTAGTAGGGCTGTGAATGGGGCCTCGGTAGGTGTTTCAGGAAAGAAAGAGCATTCGGGGCTGGCAGGTTTCGCCTGGGAGCAGGGCCCGGACGTTTGCAGTTTTGACCGCCAAAGGCAGATGACGGACAGCGAGCTGCTCCGTCGCACGTCGGAATTTTTGGATGCCTGAAGGAGCGTGCAGCTCCAGGGTGTGTAGGGCTGTGAATGGGGCCATGGTAGAGGTTTCAGGAAAGACAGAGCTTTCGGGGCTGGCAGGTTTCGCCTGGGAGCAGGCTCCGGACGTTTGCAGTTTTGAGGCTTGCATCTCGAAAAATGGCTAGAGAGCTGCTAAGATGCATGTCAGAGTTTTTGGATGCCTAAAGGAGCGTGCAGCTCCAGGGTTAGTAGTGTGGTGAATGGGGCCATGGTAGAGACTTCAGGAAAGAAACAGCATACGGGGCTCTGAGGTTTCACCTGGGCGCAGGGCTCGGACATTTTCAATTTTGACGTCCGAAGGCGGGTGACGGACAGAGAGCCGCTCCGTCTCATTTCGGAGTTTTTGGATGCCTAAAGAAGCGTGCAGCTCCAGGCTTAGTAGGGCTGTGAATGGGGCCTCGGTAGGTGTTTCAGGAAAGACAGAGCATTCGGGGCTCAGAGATTTCGCCTGGGAGCAGGGCCCGGACGTTTGCAGTTTTGAGGCTTGAATCTCGAAAATGGCTAGAGAGTTGCTATGTCGCATGTCGGAATTTTTGGATGCCTGAAGGAGCGTGCAGCTCCAGGGTGTGTAGGGCTGTGAATGGGGCCATGGTAGAGGTTTCAGGAAAGACAGAGCTTTCGGGGCTGGCAGGTTTCACCTGGGAGCAGGCTCCGGACGTTTGCAGTTTTGAGGCTTGCATCTCGAAAAATGGCTAGAGAGCTGCTAAGATGCATGTCAGAGTTTTTGGATGCCTAAGGGAGCCTGCAGCTCCAGGGTTAGTAGGGCTGTGAATGGGGCCACGGAAGAAGTTTCAGGAAAGACAGAGCATTCGGAGATGGCAGATTTCGCCTGGGCGCAGAGCTCGGACGTTTTCAATTTTGACAGCCAAAGGCAGATGACGGACAGCGAACCGCTCCATCTCATGTCGGAGTTTTTGGATGCCTAAAGGAGCGTGCAGCTCCAGGGTGAGTAGGGCTGTGAATGGGGCCACGGAAAAAGTTTCAGGAAAGAGAGAGCATTTTGGGGCTGACAGGTTTCACCTGGGCGCAGAGCTCGGACGTTTTCAATTTTGACAGCCAAAGGCAGATGACGGACAGCGAACCGCTCCATCTCATGTCGGAGTTTTTGGATGCCTAAAGGAGCGTGCAGCTCCAGGGTGAGTAGGGCTGTGAATGGGGCCATGGTAGAGGTTTCAGGAAAGAAACAGCATACGGGGCTCTGAGGTTTCACCTGGGCGCAGGGCTCGGACGTTTTCAATTTTGACGTCCGAAGGCGGGTGACGGACAGAGAGCCGCTCCGTCTCATGTCGGAGTTTTTGGATGCCTAAAGGAGGCTGCAGCTCCAGGGTTAGTAGGGCTGTGAATGGGGCCATGGTAGAAGTTTCAGGAAAGACAGAGCATTCGGGGCTGGCAGGTTTCGACTGGGAGCAGGGCCCGTACATTTGCAGTTTTGAGGCTTGAATCTCGAAAATGGCTAGAGAGCTGCTAAGACGCATGTCGGGGTTTTTGGATGCCTAAAGGAGCGTGCAGCTCCAGGGTTAGTAGGGCTGTGAATGGGGCCACGGAAGAAGTTTCAGGAAAGACAGAGCATTTGGGGCTGACAGGTTTCACCTGGGCGCAGAGCTCAGACGTTTTCAATTTTGACAGCCAAAGGTAGATGACGGACAGCGAACCGCTCCATCTCATGTCTGAGTTTTTGGATGCCTAAAGGAGCGTGCAGCTCCAGGGTTAGTAGGGCTGTGAATGGGGCCACGGAAGAAGTTTCAGGAAAGAGAGAGCATTCGGGGCTGACAGGTTTCGCCTGGGCGCAGAGCTCGGACGTTTTTAATTTTGACGGCCGAAGGCGGGTGACAGACTGAGAGCCGCTCTGTCGCACGTCGGAATTTTTTGGATGCCTAAAGGAGGCTGCAGCTCCAGGGTGAGTAGGGCTGTGAATGGGGCCATGGTAGAACTTTCAGCAAACACACAGCTTTCGGGGCTGACAGGTTTCGCCTGGGCTCAGGGCTTGGACGTTTTCAATTTTGACGGCTGAAGGCGGGTGACGGACAGAGAGCTGCTAAGACGCATGTCGGGGTTTTTGGATGCCTAAAGGAGCGTGCAGCTCCAGGGTTAGTAGGGCTGTGAATGGGGCCACGGAAGAAGTTTCAGGAAAGAGAGAGCATTTGGGGCTGACAGGTTTCACCTGGGCGCAGAGCTCGGACGTTTTCAATTTTGACAGCCAAAGGCAGATGACGGACAGCGAACCGCTCCATCTCATGTCGGAGTTTTTGGATGCCTAAAGGAGCGTGCAGCTCCAGGGTGAGTAGGGCTGTGAATGGGGCCATGGTAGAGGTTTCAGGAAAGAAACAGCATTCGGGGCTCAGAGATTTCGCCTGGGAGCAGGGCCCGGACGTTTGCAGTTTTGAGGCTTGAATCTCGAAAATGGCTAGAGAGTTGCTATGTCGCATGTCGGAGTTTTTGGATGCCTAAAGGAGCGTGCAGCTCCAGGGTGAGTAGGGCTGTGAATGGGGCCATGGTAGAGGTTTCAGGAAAGACACAGCATTCGGGGCTGACAGTTTTTGCCTGGGAGCAGGGCCCGGATGTTTGCAGTTTTGAGGCTTGAATCTCGAAAATGGCTAGAGAGCAGCTAAGACGCCAGTCGGAGTTTTTGGATGCCTAAAGGAGCCTGCAGCTCCAGGGTTAGTAGTGTGGTGAATGGGGCCATGGTAGAGACTTCAGGAAAGAAACAGCATACGGGGCTCTGAGGTTTCGCCTGGGAGCAGGGCCCGGATATTTTCAATTTTGACGTCCGAAGGCGGATGACGGACAGAGAGCCGCTCCGTCTCATTTCGGAGTTTTTGGATGCCTAAAGAAGCGTGCAGCTCCAGGCTTAGTAGGGCTGTGAATGGGGCCTCGGTAGGTGTTTCAGGAAAGAAAGAGCATTCGGGGCTCAGAGATTTCGCCTGGGAGCAGGGCCCGGACGTTTGCAGTTTTGAGGCTTGAATCTCGAAAATGGCTAGAGAGTTGCTATGTCGCATGTCGGAATTTTTGGATGCCTGAAGGAGCGTGCAGCTCCAGGGTGTGTAGGGCTGTGAATGGGGCCATGGTAGAGGTTTCAGGAAAGACAGAGCTTTCGGGGCTGGCAGGTTTCACCTGGGAGCAGGCTCCGGACGTTTGCAGTTTTGAGGCTTGCATCTCGAAAAATGGCTAGAGAGCTGCTAAGATGCATGTCAGAGTTTTTGGATGCCTAAGGGAGCCTGCAGCTCCAGGGTTAGTAGGGCTGTGAATGGGGCCACGGAAGAAGTTTCAGGAAAGACAGAGCATTCGGAGATGGCAGATTTCGCCTGGGCGCAGAGCTCGGACGTTTTCAATTTTGACAGCCAAAGGCAGATGACGGACAGCGAACCGCTCCATCTCATGTCGGAGTTTTTGGATGCCTAAAGGAGCGTGCAGCTCCAGGGTGAGTAGGGCTGTGAATGGGGCCACGGAAAAAGTTTCAGGAAAGAGAGAGCATTTTGGGGCTGACAGGTTTCACCTGGGCGCAGAGCTCGGACGTTTTCAATTTTGACAGCCAAAGGCAGATGACGGACAGCGAACCGCTCCATCTCATGTCGGAGTTTTTGGATGCCTAAAGGAGCGTGCAGCTCCAGGGTGAGTAGGGCTGTGAATGGGGCCATGGTAGAGGTTTCAGGAAAGAAACAGCATTCGGGGCTCAGAGATTTCGCCTGGGAGCAGGGCCCGGACGTTTGCAGTTTTGAGGCTTGAATCTCGAAAATGGCTAGAGAGTTGCTATGTCGCATGTCGGAGTTTTTGGATGCCTAAAGGAGCGTGCAGCTCCAGGGTGTGTAGGGCTGTGAATGGGGCCATGGTAGAACTTTCAGGAAAGAGAGAGCATTCGGAGATGGCAGGTTTCGCCTGGGCGCAGAGCTCGGACGTTTTTAATTTTGACGGCCGAAGGCGGGTGACAGACTGAGAGCTGCTCCGTCGCACGTCGGAGTTTTTGGATGCCTAAAGGAGCGTGCAGATCCAGGGTTAGTAGGGCTGTGAATGGGGCCATGGTAGAGGTTTCAGGAAAGACACAGCATTCGGGGCTGACAGGTTTCGACTGGGAGCAGGGCCCGGATGTTTGCAGTTTTGAGGCTTGAATCTCGAAAATGCTAGAGAGCAGCTAAGACGCCAGTCGGAGTTTTTGGATGCCTAAAGGAGCCTGCAGCTCCAGGGTTAGTAGTGTGGTGAATGGGGCCATGGTAGAGACTTCAGGAAAGAAACAGCATACGGGGCTCTGAGGTTTCGCCTGGGAGCAGGGCCCGGACATTTTCAATTTTGACGTCCGAAGGCGGGTGATGGACAGAGAGCCGCTCCGTCTCATGTCGGAGTTTTTGGATGCCTAAAGAAGCGTGCAGCTCCAGGCTTAGTAGGGCTATGAATGGGGCCTCGGTAGGTGTTTCAGGAAAGAAAGAGCATTCGGGGCTGGCAGGTTTCGCCTGGGAGCAGGGCCCGGACGTTTGCAGTTTTGACCGCCAAAGGCAGATGACGGACAACGAGCTGCTCCGTCGCACGTCGGAATTTTTGGATGCCTAAAGGAGCGTGCAGCTCCAGGGTGTGTAGGGCTGTGAATGGGGCCATGGTAGAGGTTTCAGGAAAGAAAGAGCACTCGACTGGAAGGTTTTGCCTGGGAGCAGGGCGCGGACATTTTGAATTTTGAAGTTGAATCTGGAGAATGGCTAGAGAGTTGCTATGTCGCATGTCGGAGTTTTTGGATGCCTAAAGGAGCTTGCAGCTCCAGGGTGTGTAGGGCTGTGAATGGGGCCATGGTAGAGGTTTCAGGAAAGAAACAGCATACGGGGCTCTGAGGTTTCACCTGGGCGCAGGGCTCGGACGTTTTCAATTTTGACGTCCGAAGGCGGGTGACGGACAGAGAGCCGCTCCGTCTCATGTCGGAGTTTTTGGATGCCTAAAGGAGGCTGCAGCTCCAGGGTTAGTAGGGCTGTGAATGGGGCCATGGTAGAAGTTTCAGGAAAGACAGAGCATTCGGGGCTGGCAGGTTTCGACTGGGAGCAGGGCCCGTACATTTGCAGTTTTGAGGCTTGAATCTCGAAAATGGCTAGAGAGCTGCTAAGACGCATGTCGGGGTTTTTGGATGCCTAAAGGAGCGTGCAGCTCCAGGGTTAGTAGGGCTGTGAATGGGGCCACGGAAGAAGTTTCAGGAAAGACAGAGCATTTGGGGCTGACAGGTTTCACCTGGGCGCAGAGCTCAGACGTTTTCAATTTTGACAGCCAAAGGTAGATGACGGACAGCGAACCGCTCCATCTCATGTCTGAGTTTTTGGATGCCTAAAGGAGCGTGCAGCTCCAGGGTGAGTAGGGCTGTGAATGGGGCCATGGTAGAGGTTTCAGGAAAGAAACAGCATTCGGGGCTCAGAGGTTTCGCCTGGGAGCAGGGCCCGGACGTTTTTAATTTTGACGGCCGAAGGCGGGTGACAGACTGAGAGCCGCTCTGTCGCACGTCGGAATTTTTTGGATGCCTAAAGGAGGCTGCAGCTCCAGGGTGAGTAGGGCTGTGAATGGGGCCATGGTAGAACTTTCAGCAAACACACAGCTTTCGGGGCTGACAGGTTTCGCCTGGGCTCAGGGCTTGGACGTTTTCAATTTTGATGGCTGAAGGCGGGTGATGGACAGAGAGCTGCTAAGACCCATGTCGGGGTTTTTGGATGCCTAAAGGAGGCTGCAGCTCCAGGGTTAGTAGGGCTGTGAATGGGGCCACGGAAGAAGTTTCAGCAAACACACAGCTTTCGGGGCTGACAGGTTTCGCCTGGGCGCAGAGCTCGGACGTTTTCAATTTTGACAGCCAAAGGCAGATGACGGACAGCGAACCGCTCCATCTCATGTCGGAGTTTTTGGATGCCTAAAGGAGCGTGCAGCTCCAGGGTGAGTAGGGCTGTGAATGGGGCCATGGTAGAGGTTTCAGGAAAGAAACAGCATTCGGGGCTCAGAGATTTCGCCTGGGAGCAGGGCCCGGACGTTTGCAGTTTTGAGGCTTGAATCTCGAAAATGGCTAGAGAGTTGCTATGTCGCATGTCGGAGTTTTTGGATGCCTAAAGGAGCGTGCAGCTCCAGGGTGTGTAGGGCTGTGAATGGGGCCATGGTAGAACTTTCAGGAAAGAGAGAGCATTCGGAGATGGCAGGTTTCGCCTGGGCGCAGAGCTCGGACGTTTTTAATTTTGACGGCCGAAGGCGGGTGACAGACTGAGAGCTGCTCCGTCGCACGTCGGAGTTTTTGGATGCCTAAAGGAGCGTGCAGATCCAGGGTTAGTAGGGCTGTGAATGGGGCCATGGTAGAGGTTTCAGGAAAGACACAGCATTCGGGGCTGACAGGTTTCGACTGGGAGCAGGGCCCGGATGTTTGCAGTTTTGAGGCTTGAATCTCGAAAATGCTAGAGAGCAGCTAAGACGCCAGTCGGAGTTTTTGGATGCCTAAAGGAGCCTGCAGCTCCAGGGTTAGTAGTGTGGTGAATGGGGCCATGGTAGAGACTTCAGGAAAGAAACAGCATACGGGGCTCTGAGGTTTCGCCTGGGAGCAGGGCCCGGACATTTTCAATTTTGACGTCCGAAGGCGGGTGATGGACAGAGAGCCGCTCCGTCTCATGTCGGAGTTTTTGGATGCCTAAAGAAGCGTGCAGCTCCAGGCTTAGTAGGGCTATGAATGGGGCCATGGTAGGTGTTTCAGGAAAGAAAGAGCACTCGACTGGAAGGTTTTGCCTGGGAGCAGGGCGCGGACATTTTGAATTTTGAAGTTGAATCTGGAGAATGGCTAGAGAGTTGCTATGTCGCATGTCGGAGTTTTTGGATGCCTAAAGGAGCTTGCAGCTCCAGGGTGTGTAGGGCTGTGAATGGGGCCATGGTAGAGGTTTCAGGAAAGAAACAGCATACGGGGCTCTGAGGTTTCACCTGGGCGCAGGGCTCGGACGTTTTCAATTTTGACGTCCGAAGGCGGGTGACGGACAGAGAGCCGCTCCGTCTCATGTCGGAGTTTTTGGATGCCTAAAGGAGGCTGCAGCTCCAGGGTTAGTAGGGCTGTGAATGGGGCCATGGTAGAAGTTTCAGGAAAGACAGAGCATTCGGGGCTGGCAGGTTTCGACTGGGAGCAGGGCCCGTACATTTGCAGTTTTGAGGCTTGAATCTCGAAAATGGCTAGAGAGCTGCTAAGACGCATGTCGGGGTTTTTGGATGCCTAAAGGAGCGTGCAGCTCCAGGGTTAGTAGGGCTGTGAATGGGGCCACGGAAGAAGTTTCAGGAAAGACAGAGCATTTGGGGCTGACAGGTTTCACCTGGGCGCAGAGCTCAGACGTTTTCAATTTTGACAGCCAAAGGTAGATGACGGACAGCGAACCGCTCCATCTCATGTCGGAGTTTTTGGATGCCTAAAGGAGCGTGCAGCTCCAGGGTGAGTAGGGCTGTGAATGGGGCCATGGTAGAGGTTTCAGGAAAGAAACAGCATTCGGGGCTCAGAGATTTCGCCTGGGAGCAGGGCCCGGACGTTTGCAGTTTTGAGGCTTGAATCTCGAAAATGGCTAGAGAGTTGCTATGTCGCATGTCGGAGTTTTTGGATGCCTAAAGGAGCGTGCAGCTCCAGGGTGTGTAGGGCTGTGAATGGGGCCATGGTAGAACTTTCAGGAAAGAGAGAGCATTCGGAGATGGCAGGTTTCGCCTGGGCGCAGAGCTCGGACGTTTTTAATTTTGACGGCCGAAGGCGGGTGACAGACTGAGAGCTGCTCCGTCGCACGTCGGAGTTTTTGGATGCCTAAAGGAGCGTGCAGATCCAGGGTTAGTAGGGCTGTGAATGGGGCCATGGTAGAGGTTTCAGGAAAGACACAGCATTCGGGGCTGACAGGTTTCGACTGGGAGCAGGGCCCGGATGTTTGCAGTTTTGAGGCTTGAATCTCGAAAATGGCTAGAGAGCAGCTAAGACGCCAGTCGGAGTTTTTGGATGCCTAAAGGAGCCTGCAGCTCCAGGCTTAGTAGTGCTGTGAATGGGGCCATGGTAGAGACTTCAGGAAAGAAACAGCATTCGGGGCTCTGAGGTTTCGCCTGGGAGCAGGGCCCGGACATTTTCAATTTTGACGTCCGAAGGCGGATGACGGACAGAGAGCCGCTCCGTCTCATGTCGGAGTTTTTGGATGCCTAAAGAAGCGTGCAGCTCCAGGCTTAGTAGGGCTGTGAATGGGGCCATGGTAGGTGTTTCAGGAAAGAAAGAGCATTCGGGGCTGGGAGGTTTCGCCTGGGAGCAGGGCCCGGACGTTTGCAGTTTTGAGGCTTGAATCTCGAAAATGGCTAGAGAGCTGCTATGTCGCATGTCGGAGTTTTTGGATGCCTAAAGGAGCTTGCAGCTCCAGGGTTAGTAGTGCTGTGAATGGGGCCATGGTAGAGGTTTCAGGAAAGAAACAGCATACGGGGCTCTGAGGTTTCACCTGGGCGCAGGGCTCGGACGTTTTCAATTTTGACGTCCGAAGGCGGGTGACGGACAGAGAGCCGCTCCGTCTCATGTCGGAGTTTTTGGATGCCTAAAGGAGGCTGCAGCTCCAGGGTTAGTAGGGCTGTGAATGGGGCCATGGTAGAAGTTTCAGGAAAGACAGAGCATTCGGGGCTGGCAGGTTTCGACTGGGAGCAGGGCCCGTACATTTGCAGTTTTGAGGCTTGAATCTCGAAAATGGCTAGAGAGCTGCTAAGACGCATGTCGGGGTTTTTGGATGCCTAAAGGAGCGTGCAGCTCCAGGGTTAGTAGGGCTGTGAATGGGGCCACGGAAGAAGTTTCAGGAAAGACAGAGCATTTGGGGCTGACAGGTTTCACCTGGGCGCAGAGCTCAGACGTTTTCAATTTTGACAGCCAAAGGCAGATGACGGACAGCGAACCGCTCCATCTCATGTCGGAGTTTTTGGATGCCTAAAGGAGCGTGCAGCTCCAGGGTGAGTAGGGCTGTGAATGGGGCCATGGTAGAGGTTTCAGGAAAGAAACAGCATTCGGGGCTCAGAGATTTCGCCTGGGAGCAGGGCCCGGACGTTTGCAGTTTTGAGGCTTGAATCTCGAAAATGGCTAGAGAGTTGCTATGTCGCATGTCGGAGTTTTTGGATGCCTAAAGGAGCGTGCAGCTCCAGGGTGTGTAGGGCTGTGAATGGGGCCATGGTAGAACTTTCAGGAAAGAGAGAGCATTCGGAGATGGCAGGTTTCGCCTGGGCGCAGAGCTCGGACGTTTTTAATTTTGACGGCCGAAGGCGGGTGACAGACTGAGAGACGCTCCGTCGCACGTCGGAGTTTTTGGATGCCTAAAGGAGCGTGCAGATCCAGGGTTAGTAGGGCTGTGAATGGGGCCATGGTAGAGGTTTCAGGAAAGACACAGCATTCGGGGCTGACAGGTTTCGACTGGGAGCAGGGCCCGGATGTTTGCAGTTTTGAGGCTTGAATCTCGAAAATGGCTAGAGAGCAGCTAAGACGCCAGTCGGAGTTTTTGGATGCCTAAAGGAGCCTGCAGCTCCAGGGTTAGTAGTGTGGTGAATGGGGCCATGGTAGAGACTTCAGGAAAGAAACAGCATACGGGGCTCTGAGGTTTCGCCTGGGAGCAGGGCCCGGACATTTTCAATTTTGACGTCCGAAGGCGGGTGACGGACAGAGAGCCGCTCCGTCTCATGTCGGAGTTTTTGGATGCCTAAAGAAGCGTGCAGCTCCAGGCTTAGTAGGGCTGTGAATGGGGCCTCGGTAGGTGTTTCAGGAAAGAAAGAGCATTCGGGGCTGGCAGGTTTCGCCTGGGAGCAGGGCCCGGACGTTTGCAGTTTTGAGGCTTGAATCTCGAAAATGGCTAGAGAGTTGCTATGTCGCATGTCGGAATTTTTGGATGCCTAAAGGAGCGTGCAGCTCCAGGGTGTGTAGGGCTGTGAATGGGGCCATGGTAGAGGTTTCAGGAAAGA
>NW_026562020.1:0-9353 GCF_028858705.1 Grus americana
ATTTTGAAATTTGGAGCTTGAATCTGGACAATGGCTAGAGAGCTGCTAAGTCGCATGTCGGAGTTTTTGGATGCCTAAAGGAGCGTGCAGCTCCAGGGTGTGTAGGGCTGTGAATGGGGCCATGGTAGAGGTTTCAGGAAAGAAACAGCATTCGGGGCTCAGAGATTTCGCCTGGGAGCAGGGCCCGGACGTTTGCAGTTTTGAGGCTTGAGTCTCGAAAATGGCTAGAAAGTTGCTAAGTTGCATGTCGGAGTATTTGGATGCCTAAAGGAGCCTGCAGCTCCAGGGTTAGTAGGGTTGTGAATGGGGCCATGGTAGAGACTTCAGGAAAGAAACAGCATTCGGGGCTCTGAGGTTTCGCCTGGGAGCAGGGCCCGGACGTTTGGAGTTTTGAGGCTTGAGTCTCGAAAACGGCTAGAGAGCTGCTAAGTTGCATGTCGGAGTATTTGGATGCGTAAAGGAGCCTGCAGCTCCTGGGTTAGTAGGGTTGTGAATGGGGCCATGGTAGAGGTTTCAGGAAAGAAACACCATTTCGGGCTGGCAGGTTTCTCCTGTGAGCAGGGCGCGGAGATTTTGAAATTTGAAGCTTGAATCTGGACAATGGCTAGAGAGCTGCTAAGTCGCATGTCAGAGTTTTTGGATGCCTAAAGGAGCGTGCAGCTCCAGGGTTAGTAGGGCTGTGAATCGGGCCTCGGTAGGTGTTTCAGGAAAGAAAGAGCATTTGGGGCTGGCAGGATTCGCCTGGGAGCAGGTCCCGGACATTTGCAGTTTTGAGGCTTGAATCTCGAAAATGGCTAGAGAGCTGCTAAGACGCATGTCGGAGTTTTTGGATGCCTAAAGGAGCGTGCAGCTCCAGGGTTAGTAGGGCTGTGAATGGGGCCACGGAAGAAGTTTCAGGAAGGACAGAGCATTTGGGGCTGACAGGTTTCAACTGGGCGCAGAGCTCGGACGTTTTCAATTTTGACAGCCAAAGGCAGATGACGGACAGCGAGCCGCTCCGTCACACGTCGGAGTTTTTGGATGCCTAAAGGAGCGTGCAGCTCCAGGGTTAGTAGGGCTGTGAATGGGGCCTCGGTAGGTGTTTCAGGAAAGACAGAGCATTCGGGGCTGACAGGTTTCGCCTGGGAGCAGGGCCCGGACGTTTGCAGTTTTGAGGCTTGCATCTCGAAAAATGGCTAGAGAGCAGCTAAGACGCATGTCAGAGTTTTTGGATGCCTAAAGGAGCGTGCAGCTCCAGGGTTAGTAGGGCTGTGAATGGGGCCATGGTAGAGGTTTCAGGAAAGCAACAGCATTCGGGGCTGACAGGTTTCACCTGGGCGCAGGGCTCGGACGTTTTCAATTTTGACGGCCGAAGGCGGGTGACGGACAGAGAGCCGCTCCGTCTCATGTCGGAGTTTTTGGATGCCTAAAGGAGGCTGCAGCTCCAGGGTTAGTAGGGCTGTGAATGGGGCCATGGTAGAAGTTTCAGGAAAGACAGAGCATTCGGGGCTGGCAGGTTTCGCCTGGGAGCAGGGCCCGGACATTTGCAGTTTTGAGGCTTGAATCTCGAAAATGGCTAGAGAGCTGCTAAGACGCATGTCGGAGTTTTTGGATGCCTAAAGGAGCGTGCAGCTCCAGGGTGTGTAGGGCTGTGAATGGGGCCATGGTAGAGGTTTCAGGAAAGAAACAGCATTCGGGGCTCAGAGATTTCGCCTGGGAGCAGGGCCCGGACGTTTGCAGTTTTGAGGCTTGAGTCTCGAAAACGGCTAGAAAGTTGCTAAGTTGCATGTCGGAGTTTTTGGATGCGTAAAGGAGCCTGCAGCTCCTGGGTTAGTAGGGTTGTGAATGGGGCCATGGTAGAGGTTTCAGGAAAGAAACACCATTTCGGGCTGGCAGGTTTCTCCTGTGAGCAGGGCGCGGAGATTTTGAAATTTGAAGCTTGAATCTGGACAATGGCTAGAGAGCTGCTAAGTCGCATGTCGGAGTTTTTGGATGCCTAAAGGAGCGTGCAGCTCCAGGGTTAGTAGGGCTGTGAATGGGGCCATGGTAGAAGTTTCAGGAAAGAAAGAGCATTTGGGGCTGGCAGGTTTCGCCTGGGAGCAGGGCCCGTACATTTGCAGTTTTGAGGCTTGAATCTCGAAAATGGCTAGAGAGCTGCTAAGACGCATGTCGGAGTTTTTGGATGCCTAAAGGAGCGTGCAGCTCCAGGGTTAGTAGGGCTGTGAATGGGGCCACGGAAGAAGTTTCAGGAAAGACAGAGCATTTGGGGCTGACAGGTTTCACCTGGGCGCAGAGCTCGGACGTTTTCAATTTTGACAGCCAAAGGCAGATGACGGACAGCGAACCGCTCCATCTCATGTCGGAGTTTTTGGATGCCTAAAGGAGCGTGCAGCTCCAGGGTGAGTAGGGCTGTGAATGGGGCCATGGTAGAGGTTTCAGGAAAGAAAGACCACTCGACTGGAAGGTTTTGCCTGGGAGCAGGGCGCGGACATTTTGAATTTTGAAGTTGAATCTGGACAATGGCTAGAGAGCTGCTAAGACGCATGTCGGAGTTTTTGGATGCCTAAAGGAGCGTGCAGCTCCAGGGTGAGTAGGGCTGTGAATGGGGCCATGGACGAAGTTTCAGCAAACACACAGCTTTCGGGGCTGACAGGTTTCGCCTGGGCGCAGGGCTTGGACGTTTTCAATTTTGACGGCCGAAGGCGGGTGACGGACAGAGAGCCGCTCCGTCTCATGTCGGAGTTTTTGGATGCCTAAAGGAGGCTGCAGCTCCAGGGTTAGTAGGGCTGTGAATGGGGCCATGGTAGAAGTTTCAGGAAAGACAGAGCATTCGGAGATGGCAGGTTTCGCCTGGGCGCAGAGCTCGGACGTTTTCAATTTTGAAGGCCAAAGTCGGGTGACAGAGAGCGAGCCACTGCGTCGCACGTCGGAATTTTTGGATGCCTAAAGGAGGCTGCAGCTCCAGGGTTAGTAGGGCTGTGAATGGAGCCATGGTAGAAGTTTCAAGAAAGAAAGTGCATTTGGGGCTGGGAGGTTTCGCCTGGGCGCAGGGCCCGGACGTTTGCAGTTTTGAGGCTTGAATCTCGAAAAATTGCTAGAGAGCAGCTAAGACACGTGTCAGAGTTTTTGGCTGCCTAAAGGAGACTGCAGCTCCAGGGTTAGTAGGACTGTGAATGGGGCCTCGGTAGGTGTTTCAGGAAAGACAGAGCATTCGGGGCTGACAGCTTTCGCCTGGGAGCAGGGCCCGGACGTTTGCAGTTTTGAGGCTTGCATCTCGAAAAATGGCTAGAGAGCTGCTAAGATGCATGTCAGAGTTTTTGGATGCCTAAAGGAGCGTGCAGCTCCAGGGTTAGTAGGGCTGTGAATGGGGCCATGGTAGAGGTTTCAGGAAAGCAACGGCATTCGGGGCTGACAGGTTTCACCTGGGCGCAGGGCTCGGACGTTTTCAATTTTGACGGCCGAAGGCGGGTGACGGACAGAGAGCCGCTCCGTCTCATGTCGGAGTTTTTGGATGCCTAAAGGAGGCTGCAGCTCCAGGGTTAGTAGGGCTGTGAATGGGGCCATGGTAGAAGTTTCAGGAAAGACAGAGCATTCGGGGCTGGCAGGTTTCGCCTGGGAGCAGGGCCCGTACATTTGCAGTTTTGAGGCTTGAATCTCGAAAATGGCTAGAGAGCTGCTAAGACGCATGTCGGAGTTTTTGGATGCCTAAAGGAGCGTGCAGCTCCAGGGTTAGTAGGGCTGTGAATGGGGCCACGGAAGAAGTTTCAGGAAAGACAGAGCATTTGGGGCTGACAGGTTTCACCTGGGCGCAGAGCTCGGACGTTTTCAATTTTGACAGCCAAAGGCAGATGACGGACAGCGAACCGCTCCATCTCATGTCGGAGTTTTTGGATGCCTAAAGGAGCGTGCAGCTCCAGGGTGAGTAGGGCTGTGAATGGGGCCATGGTAGAGGTTTCAGGAAAGAAAGACCACTCGACTGGAAGGTTTTGCCTGGGAGCAGGGCGCGGACATTTTGAATTTTGAAGTTGAATCTGGACAATGGCTAGAGAGCTGCTAAGTCGCATGTCGGAGTTTTTGGATGCCTAAAGGAGCGTGCAGCTCCAGGGTGTGTAGGGCTGTGAATGGGGCCATGGTAGAGGTTTCAGGAAAGAAACAGCATTCGGGGCTCAGAGATTTCGCCTGGGAGCAGGGCCCGGACGTTTGCAGTTTTGAGGCTTGAGTCTCGAAAATGGCTAGAAAGTTGCTAAGTTGCATGTCGGAGTATTTGGATGCCTAAAGGAGCCTGCAGCTCCAGGGTTAGTAGGGTTGTGAATGGGGCCATGGTAGAGACTTCAGGAAAGAAACAGCATTCGGGGCTCTGAGGTTTCGCCTGGGAGCAGGGCCCGGACGTTTGGAGTTTTGAGGCTTGAGTCTCGAAAACGGCTAGAAAGTTGCTAAGTTGCATGTCGGAGTATTTGGATGCGTAAAGGAGCCTGCAGCTCCTGGGTTAGTAGGGTTGTGAATGGGGCCATGGTAGAGGTTTCAGGAAAGAAACACCATTTCGGGCTGGCAGGTTTCTCCTGTGAGCAGGGCGCGGAGATTTTGAAATTTGAAGCTTGAATCTGGACAATGGCTAGAGAGCTGCTAAGTCGCATGTCGGAGTTTTTGGATGCCTAAAGGAGCGTGCAGCTCCAGGGTTAGTAGGGCTGTGAATGGGGCCACGGAAGAAGTTTCAGGAAAGACAGAGCATTTGGGGCTGACAGGTTTCACCTGGGCGCAGAGCTCGGACGTTTTCAATTTTGACAGCCAAAGGCAGATGACGGACAGCGAACCGCTCCATCTCATGTCGGAGTTTTTGGATGCCTAAAGGAGCGTGCAGCTCCAGGGTGAGTAGGGCTGTGAATGGGGCCATGGTAGAGGTTTCAGGAAAGAAAGACCACTCGACTGGAAGGTTTTGCCTGGGAGCAGGGCGCGGACATTTTGAATTTTGAAGTTGAATCTGGACAATGGCTAGAGAGCTGCTAAGACGCATGTCGGAGTTTTTGGATGCCTAAAGGAGCGTGCAGCTCCAGGGTGAGTAGGGCTGTGAATGGGGCCATGGTAGAAGTTTCAGCAAAGACACAGCATTCGGGGCTGACAGGTTTCGCCTGGGCGCAGGGCTTGGACGTTTTCAATTTTGACGGCCGAAGGCGGGTGACGGACAGAGAGCCGCTCCGTCTCATGTCGGAGTTTTTGGATGCCTAAAGGAGGCTGCAGCTCCAGGGTTAGTAGGGCTGTGAATGGGGCCATGGTAGAAGTTTCAGGAAAGACAGAGCATTCGGAGATGGCAGGTTTCGCCTGGGCGCAGAGCTCGGACGTTTTCAATTTTGAAGGCCAAAGTCGGGTGACAGAGAGCGAGCCACTGCGTCGCACGTCGGAATTTTTGGATGCCTAAAGGAGGCTGCAGCTCCAGGGTTAGTAGGGCTGTGAATGGAGCCATGGTAGAAGTTTCAAGAAAGAAAGTGCATTTGGGGCTGGGAGGTTTCGCCTGGGCGCAGGGCCCGGACGTTTGCAGTTTTGAGGCTTGAATCTCGAAAAATTGCTAGAGAGCAGCTAAGACACGT
Source organism: Grus americana (assembly GCF_028858705.1). Lineage (NCBI taxonomy): Eukaryota > Metazoa > Chordata > Aves > Gruiformes > Gruidae > Grus > Grus americana. The sequence goes on from NW_026562020.1 coordinate 5,562, forward strand.
GTCAGAGTTTTTGGCTGCCTAAAGGAGACTGCAGCTCCAGGGTTAGTAGGACTGTGAATGGGGCCTCGGTAGGTGTTTCAGGAAAGACAGAGCATTCGGGGCTGACAGCTTTCGCCTGGGAGCAGGGCCCGGACGTTTGCAGTTTTGAGGCTTGCATCTCGAAAAATGGCTAGAGAGCTGCTAAGATGCATGTCAGAGTTTTTGGATGCCTAAAGGAGCGTGCAGCTCCAGGGTTAGTAGGGCTGTGAATGGGGCCATGGTAGAGGTTTCAGGAAAGCAACGGCATTCGGGGCTGACAGGTTTCACCTGGGCGCAGGGCTCGGACGTTTTCAATTTTGACGGCCGAAGGCGGGTGACGGACAGAGAGCCGCTCCGTCTCATGTCGGAGTTTTTGGATGCCTAAAGGAGGCTGCAGCTCCAGGGTTAGTAGGGCTGTGAATGGGGCCATGGTAGAAGTTTCAGGAAAGACAGAGCATTCGGGGCTGGCAGGTTTCGCCTGGGAGCAGGGCCCGTACATTTGCAGTTTTGAGGCTTGAATCTCGAAAATGGCTAGAGAGCTGCTAAGACGCATGTCGGAGTTTTTGGATGCCTAAAGGAGCGTGCAGCTCCAGGGTTAGTAGGGCTGTGAATGGGGCCACGGAAGAAGTTTCAGGAAAGACAGAGCATTTGGGGCTGACAGGTTTCACCTGGGCGCAGAGCTCGGACGTTTTCAATTTTGACAGCCAAAGGCAGATGACGGACAGCGAACCGCTCCATCTCATGTCGGAGTTTTTGGATGCCTAAAGGAGCGTGCAGCTCCAGGGTGAGTAGGGCTGTGAATGGGGCCATGGTAGAGGTTTCAGGAAAGAAAGACCACTCGACTGGAAGGTTTTGCCTGGGAGCAGGGCGCGGACATTTTGAATTTTGAAGTTGAATCTGGACAATGGCTAGAGAGCTGCTAAGTCGCATGTCGGAGTTTTTGGATGCCTAAAGGAGCGTGCAGCTCCAGGGTGTGTAGGGCTGTGAATGGGGCCATGGTAGAGGTTTCAGGAAAGAAACAGCATTCGGGGCTCAGAGATTTCGCCTGGGAGCAGGGCCCGGACGTTTGCAGTTTTGAGGCTTGAGTCTCGAAAATGGCTAGAAAGTTGCTAAGTTGCATGTCGGAGTATTTGGATGCCTAAAGGAGCCTGCAGCTCCAGGGTTAGTAGGGTTGTGAATGGGGCCATGGTAGAGACTTCAGGAAAGAAACAGCATTCGGGGCTCTGAGGTTTCGCCTGGGAGCAGGGCCCGGACGTTTGGAGTTTTGAGGCTTGAGTCTCGAAAACGGCTAGAAAGTTGCTAAGTTGCATGTCGGAGTATTTGGATGCGTAAAGGAGCCTGCAGCTCCTGGGTTAGTAGGGTTGTGAATGGGGCCATGGTAGAGGTTTCAGGAAAGAAACACCATTTCGGGCTGGCAGGTTTCTCCTGTGAGCAGGGCGCGGAGATTTTGAAATTTGAAGCTTGAATCTGGACAATGGCTAGAGAGCTGCTAAGACGCATGTCGGAGTTTTTGGATGCCTAAAGGAGCGTGCAGCTCCAGGGTTAGTAGGGCTGTGAATGGGGCCACGGAAGAAGTTTCAGGAAAGACAGAGCATTTGGGGCTGACAGGTTTCACCTGGGCGCAGAGCTCGGACGTTTTCAATTTTGACAGCCAAAGGCAGATGACGGACAGCGAACCGCTCCATCTCATGTCGGAGTTTTTGGATGCCTAAAGGAGCGTGCAGCTCCAGGGTGAGTAGGGCTGTGAATGGGGCCATGGTAGAGGTTTCAGGAAAGAAAGACCACTCGACTGGAAGGTTTTGCCTGGGAGCAGGGCGCGGACATTTTGAATTTTGAAGTTGAATCTGGACAATGGCTAGAGAGCTGCTAAGACGCATGTCGGAGTTTTTGGATGCCTAAAGGAGCGTGCAGCTCCAGGGTGAGTAGGGCTGTGAATGGGGCCATGGTAGAAGTTTCAGGAAAGACACAGCTTTCGGGGCTGACAGGTTTCGCCTGGGCGCAGGGCTTGGACGTTTTCAATTTTGACGGCCGAAGGCGGGTGACGGACAGAGAGCCGCTCCGTCTCATGTCGGAGTTTTTGGATGCCTAAAGGAGGCTGCAGCTCCAGGCTTAGTAGGGCTGTGAATGGGGCCATGGTAGAAGTTTCAGGAAAGACAGAGCATTCGGAGATGGCAGGTTTCGCCTGGGCGCAGAGCTCGGACGTTTTCAATTTTGAAGGCCAAAGTCGGGTGACAGAGAGCGAGCCACTGCGTCGCACGTCGGAATTTTTGGATGCCTAAAGGAGGCTGCAGCTCCAGGGTTAGTAGGGCTGTGAATGGAGCCATGGTAGAAGTTTCAAGAAAGAAAGTGCATTTGGGGCTGGGAGGTTTCGCCTGGGCGCAGGGCCCGGACGTTTGCAGTTTTGAGGCTTGAATCTCGAAAAATTGCTAGAGAGCAGCTAAGACACGTGTCAGAGTTTTTGGCTGCCTAAAGGAGACTGCAGCTCCAGGGTTAGTAGGACTGTGAATGGGGCCTCGGTAGGTGTTTCAGGAAAGACAGAGCATTCGGGGCTGACAGCTTTCGCCTGGGAGCAGGGCCCGGACGTTTGCAGTTTTGAGGCTTGCATCTCGAAAAATGGCTAGAGAGCTGCTAAGATGCATGTCAGAGTTTTTGGATGCCTAAAGGAGCGTGCAGCTCCAGGGTTAGTAGGGCTGTGAATGGGGCCATGGTAGAGGTTTCAGGAAAGCAACGGCATTCGGGGCTGACAGGTTTCACCTGGGCGCAGGGCTCGGACGTTTTCAATTTTGACGGCCGAAGGCGGGTGACGGACAGAGAGCCGCTCCGTCTCATGTCGGAGTTTTTGGATGCCTAAAGGAGGCTGCAGCTCCAGGGTTAGTAGGGCTGTGAATGGGGCCATGGTAGAAGTTTCAGGAAAGACAGAGCATTCGGGGCTGGCAGGTTTCGCCTGGGAGCAGGGCCCGTACATTTGCAGTTTTGAGGCTTGAATCTCGAAAATGGCTAGAGAGCTGCTAAGACGCATGTCGGAGTTTTTGGATGCCTAAAGGAGCGTGCAGCTCCAGGGTTAGTAGGGCTGTGAATGGGGCCACGGAAGAAGTTTCAGGAAAGACAGAGCATTTGGGGCTGACAGGTTTCACCTGGGCGCAGAGCTCGGACGTTTTCAATTTTGACAGCCAAAGGCAGATGACGGACAGCGAACCGCTCCATCTCATGTCGGAGTTTTTGGATGCCTAAAGGAGCGTGCAGCTCCAGGGTGAGTAGGGCTGTGAATGGGGCCATGGTAGAGGTTTCAGGAAAGAAAGACCACTCGACTGGAAGGTTTTGCCTGGGAGCAGGGCGCGGACATTTTGAATTTTGAAGTTGAATCTGGACAATGGCTAGAGAGCTGCTAAGTCGCATGTCGGAGTTTTTGGATGCCTAAAGGAGCGTGCAGCTCCAGGGTGTGTAGGGCTGTGAATGGGGCCATGGTAGAGGTTTCAGGAAAGAAACAGCATTCGGGGCTCAGAGATTTCGCCTGGGAGCAGGGCCCGGACGTTTGCAGTTTTGAGGCTTGAGTCTCGAAAATGGCTAGAGAGTTGCTAAGTCGCATGTCGGAGTTTTTGGATGCCTAAAGGAGCGTGCAGCTCCAGGGTGTGTAGGGCTGTGAATGGGGCCATGGTAGAACTTTCAGGAAAGAGAGAGCATTCGGAGATGGCAGGTTTCGCCTGGGCGCAGAGCTCGGACGTTTTTAATTTTGACGGCCGAAGGCGGGTGACAGACTGAGAGCCGCTCCGTCGC
>NW_026562021.1:0-38409 GCF_028858705.1 Grus americana
TGTCTTTCCTGAAACCTCTACCATGGCCCCATTCACAGCACTACTAACCCTGGAGCTGCAGGATCCTTTAGGCATCCAAACACTGCGACATGCGTTTTAGCAGCTCTCTAGCCATTTTCGAGATTCAAGCTTCAAAACTGTAAAGGTCCGGGCCATGCACCCAGGCGAACCCTGCCAGCCCCGAATGCTGTGTCTTTCCTGAAACCTCTCCCATGGCCCCATTCACAGCCCTACTAACCCTGGAGCTGCACGCTCCTTTAGGCATCTATAAACTGTGACGTGCGACAGAGGGGCTCGCTGTCCATTGCCCAGGTCCGGCCATCAAAACTGCAGAAGTCTGGGCCCTGTTCCCAGGCGAAACCTCCAAGCCCTGCATTCTGTGTCTTTCCTGGAACCTCTACCATGGCCCCATTCACAGCCCTACTAACCCTGGAGCTGCACGCTACTGTAGGCATCCATAAACTGCGACATGCGTCTTAGCAGCTCTCAAGCCTTTTTCAAGGCTCAAGCGTCAAAATTGCAAAGGTCCGAGCCCTGCGCCCAGGCGAAACCTGCCAGCCCCGAATGCTGTGTCTTTCCTGATACCTCCACCATGGCTCCATTCACAGCCCTACTAACCCTGGAGCTGCAGGCTCCTTTAGATATCCAAAAACTCCGACATGCGTCTTAGCAGCTCTCTAGCCATTTTCGAGATTCAAGCCTCAAAACTGTAAACGTCCGGGCCATGCGCCCAGGTGAAACCTGCCAGCCCCGAATGCTGTGTCTTTCCTGAAACGTTTACCATGGGCCCATTCACAGCCCTACTAACCCTGGAGCTGCACGCTCCTTTAGGCATCTATAAACTGTGACGTGCGACAGAGGGGCTCGCTGTCCATTGCCCACCTCCGGCCATCAAAACTGCAGAAGTCTGGGCCCTGTGCCCAGGCGAAATCTGCCAGCCCCGAATGCTGTTGCATTCCTGAAACCTCTCCCATGGCCCCATTCACAGCCCTAACCAACCCTGGAGCTGCAGGCTGTTTTAGGCATTCATAAAGTGCGACATGCGTCTTAGCAGCTCTCTAGCCATTTTCGAGATTCAAGCCTCAAAACTGTAAACATCCCGGCCCTGCTCCCAGGCGACACCTGCCATCTCCGAAAGCTGTGTCTTTCTTGAAACCTCCACCATGGCCCCATTCACAGCACTACTAACCCTGGAGCTGCAGGCTCCTTTAGGCATCCAAAAAGTGCGACGTGAGCCTTAGCAGCTCTCTAGCCATTTTCGAGATTCAAGCTTCAAAACTGTAAAGGTCCGGGCCATGCACCCAGGCGAACCCTGCCAGCCCCGAATGCTCTGTCTTTCCTGAAACCTCTACCATGGCCCCATTCACAGCACTACTAACCCTGGAGCTGCAGGATCCTTTAGGCATCCAAACACTGCGACATGCGTTTTAGCAGCTCTCTAGCCATTTTCGAGATTCAAGCCTCAAAACTGTAAAGGTCCGGGCCATGCACCCAGGCGAAGCCTTCCATCCCCGAATGCTGTGTCTTTACTGAAACCTCTCCCATGGGCCCATTCACAGCCCTACTAACCCTGGAGCTGCACGCTCCTTTAGGCATCTATAAACTGCGACGTGCGACAGAGGGGCTCGCTGTCCATTGCCCAGGTCCGGCCATCAAAACTGCAGAAGTCTGGGCCCTGTTCCCAGGCGAAACCTGCCAGCCCCGAATGCTGTTGCTTTCCTGAAACTTCTACCATCGCCTTATTTACAGCCCTACTAACCCTGGAGCTGCACGCTCCTTTAGGCATCCATAAACTGCGACGTGCGACAGAGGGGCTCGCTGTCCATCGCCCACCTCCGGCCATCAAAACTGCAGACGTCTGGGCCCTGTGCCCAGGCGAAATCTGCCAGCCCCGAATGCTGTTGCTTTCCTGAAACCTCTACCATGGGCCCATTCACAGCCCTAACCAACCCTGGAGCTGCAGGCTGTTTTAGGCATTCATAAAGTGCGACATGCGTCTTAGCAGCTCTCTAGCCATTTTCGAGATTCAAGCCTCAAAACTGTAAAGGTCCGGGCCATGCGCACAGGCGACACCTGCCATCTCCGAAAGCTGTGTCTTTCTTGAAACCTCCACCATGGCCCCATTCACAGCACTACTAACCCTGGAGCTGCAGGCTCCTTTAGGCATCCAAAAAGTGCGACGTGAGCCTTAGCAGCTCTCTAGCCATTTTCGAGATTCAAGCTTCAGAGCTATAATCGTCTGGGCCCTGCTCCCAGGAGAAACCTGCCAGCCCCGAATGCTCTGTCTTTCCTGAAACCCCTACCATGGCCCCATTCACAGCCCTACTAACGCTTAACTGCCGGCTCCTTTAGGCATCCAAACACTGTGATGTGTGTCTTAGCAGCTCTCTAGCCATTTTCGAGATTCAAAGCCTCAAAACTGTAAAGGTCCGGGCCATGCGCCCAGGCGAAAACTGCCAATCCCAGAATGCTGTGTCTTTCCTGAAACCTCTCCCATGGCCCCATTCACAGCCCTACTAACCCTGGAGCTGCAGGCTCCTTTAGGCATCCAAAAACTGCGACATGCGACTTAGCAGCTCTCTAGCCATATTCGAGATTCAAGCCTCAAAACTGCAAACGCCCAGACCCAGCTCCCAAGGAAAACATCCCAGCCCCGAATGCTGTTGCTTTCCTGAAACCTCTACCATGGCCCCATTCACAGCCCTACTAACCCTGGAGCTGCATGCTCCTTTAGGCATCTATAAACTGCGACGTGCGACAGAGGGGCTCGCTGTCCATTGCCCAGGTCCGGCCATCAAAACTGCAGAAGTCTGGGCCCTGTGCCCAGGCGAAATCTGCCAGCCCCGAATGCTGTTGCATTCCTGAAACCTCTCCCATGGCCCCATTCACAGCCCTAACCAACCCTGGAGCTGCAGGCTGTTTTAGGCATTCATAAAGTGCGACATGCGTCTTAGCAGCTCTCTAGCCATTTTCGAGATTCAAGCCTCAAAACTGTAAACATCCCGGCCCTGCTCCCAGGCGACACCTGCCATCTCCGAAAGCTGTGTCTTTCTTGAAACCTCCACCATGGCCCCATTTACAGCACTACTAACCCTGGAGCTGCAGGCTCCTTTAGGCATCCAAAAAGTGCGACGTGAGCCTTAGCAGCTCTCTAGCCATTTTCGAGATTCAAGCTTCAAAACTGTAAAGGTCCGGGCCATGCACCCAGGCGAACCCTGCCAGCCCCGAATGCTCTGTCTTTCCTGAAACCTCTACCATGGCCCCATTCACAGCACTACTAACCCTGGAGCTGCAGGATCCTTTAGGCATCCAAACACTGCGACATGCGTTTTAGCAGCTCTCTAGCCATTTTCGAGATTCAAGCCTCAAAACTGTAAAGGTCCGGGCCATGCACCCAGGCGAAACCTGCCAGCCCCGAATGCTGTGTCTTTACTGAAACCTCTCCCATGGCCCCATTCACAGCCCTACTAACCCTGGAGCTGCACGCTCCTTTAGGCATCTATAAACTGTGACGTGCGACAGAGGGGCTCGCTGTCCATTGCCCAGGTCCGGCCATCAAAACTGCAGAAGTCTGGGCCCTGTTCCCAGGCGAAACCTGCCAGCCCCGAATGCTGTTGCTTTCCTGAAACTTCTACCATCGCCTTATTTACAGCCCTACTAACCCTGGAGCTGCACGCTCCTTTAGGCATCCATAAACTGCGACGTGCGACAGAGGGGCTCGCTGTCCATCGCCCACCTCCGGCCATCAAAACTGCAGACGTCTGGGCCCTGTGCCCAGGCGAAATCTGCCAGCCCCGAATGCTGTTGCTTTCCTGAAACCTCTACCATGGCCCCATTCACAGCCCTAACCAACCCTGGAGCTGCAGGCTGTTTTAGGCATTCATAAAGTGCGACATGCGTCTTAGCAGCTCTCTAGCCATTTTCGAGATTCAAGCCTCAAAACTGTAAAGGTCCGGGCCATGCGCCCAGGCGACACCTGCCATCTCCGAAAGCTGTGTCTTTCTTGAAACCTCCACCATGGCCCCATTCACAGCACTACTAACCCTGGAGCTGCAGGCTCCTTTAGGCATCCAAAAAGTGCGACGTGAGCCTTAGCAGCTCTCTAGCCATTTTCGAGATTCAAGCTTCAGAGCTATAATCGTCTGGGCCCTGCTCCCAGGAGAAACCTGCCAGCCCCGAATGCTCTGTCTTTCCTGAAACCCCTACCATGGCCCCATTCACAGCCCTACTAACGCTTAACTGCCGGCTCCTTTAGGCATCCAAACACTGTGATGTGTGTCTTAGCAGCTCTCTAGCCATTTTCGAGATTCAAAGCCTCAAAACTGTAAAGGTCCGGGCCATGCGCCCAGGCGAAAACTGCCAATCCCAGAATGCTGTGTCTTTCCTGAAACCTCTCCCATGGCCCCATTCACAGCCCTACTAACCCTGGAGCTGCAGGCTCCTTTAGGCATCCAAAAACTGCGACATGCGACTTAGCAGCTCTCTAGCCATATTCGAGATTCAAGCCTCAAAACTGCAAACGCCCAGACCCAGCTCCCAAGGAAAACATCCCAGCCCCGAATGCTGTTGCTTTCCTGAAACCTCCACCATGGCCCCATTCACAGCCCTACTAACCCTGGAGCTGCAGGCTCCTTTAGGCATCTATAAACTGCGACGTGCGACAGAGGGGCTCGCTGTCCATTGCCCAGGTCCGGCCATCAAAACTGCAGAAGTCTGGGCCCTGTGCCCAGGCGAACCCTGCCAGCCCCGAATGCTGTTGCATTCCTGAAACCTCTCCCATGGCCCCATTCACAGCCCTAACCAACCCTGGAGCTGCAGGCTCCTTTAGGCATCCAAACACTGCGACATGCGTCTTAGCAGCTCTCTAGCCATTTTCGAGATTCAAGCCTCAAAACTGTAAACATCCCGGCCCTGCTCCCAGGCGACACCTGCCATCTCCGAAAGCTGTGTCTTTCTTGAAACCTCCACCATGGCCCCATTTACAGCACTACTAACCCTGGAGCTGCAGGCTCCTTTAGGCATCCAAAAAGTGCGACGTGAGCCTTAGCAGCTCTCTAGCCATTTTCGAGATTCAAGCTTCAAAACTGTAAAGGTCCGGGCCATGCACCCAGGCGAACCCTGCCAGCCCCGAATGCTCTGTCTTTCCTGAAACCTCTACCATGGCCCCATTCACAGCACTACTAACCCTGGAGCTGCAGGATCCTTTAGGCATCCAAACACTGCGACATGCGTTTTAGCAGCTCTCTAGCCATTTTCGAGATTCAAGCCTCAAAACTGTAAAGGTCCGGGCCATGCACCCAGGCGAAGCCTTCCATCCCCGAAAGCTGTGTCTTTACTGAAACCTCTCCCATGGCCCCATTCACAGCCCTACTAACCCTCGAGCTGCAGGCTCCTTTAGGCATCCAAAAACTGCGAGGTGCGACGAAGCAGATCGCTGTCCATCGCCTGCCTCCGGCCGTCAAAAAAGCAAACGTCCTGGCCCTGTTCCCAGGCGAAACCTCCAAGCCCTGCATTCTGTGTCTTTCCTGGAACCTCTACCATGGCCCCATTCACAGCCCTACTAACCCTGGAGCTGCACGCTACTGTAGGCATCCAAACACTGCGACATGCGTCTTAGCAGCTCTCAAGCCTTTTTCAAGGCTCAAGCGTCAAAATTGCAAAGGTCCGAGCCCTGCGCCCAGGCGAAACCTGCCAGCCCCGAATGCTGTGTCTTTCCTGATACCTCCACCATGGCTCCATTCACAGCCCTACTAACCCTGGAGCTGCAGGCTCCTTTAGATATCCAAAAACTCCGACATGCATCTTAGCAGCTCTCTAGCCATTTTCGAGATTCAAGCCTCAAAACTGTAAACGTCCGGGCCATGCGCCCAGGTGAAACCTGCCAGCCCCGAATGCTGTGTCTTTCCTGAAACCTTTACCATGGGCCCATTCACAGCCCTACTAACCCTGGAGCTGCACGCTCCTTTAGGCATCTATAAACTGTGACGTGCGACAGAGGGGCTCGCTGTCCATTGCCCAGGTCCGGCCATCAAAACTGCAGAAGTCTGGGCCCTGTTCCCAGGCGAAACCTGCCAGCCCCGAATGCTGTTGCTTTCCTGAAACTTCTACCATCGCCTTATTTACAGCCCTACTAACCCTGGAGCTGCACGCTCCTTTAGGCATCCATAAACTGCGACGTGCGACAGAGGGGCTCGCTGTCCATCGCCCACCTCCGGCCATCAAAACTGCAGACGTCTGGGCCCTGTGCCCAGGCGAAATCTGCCAGCCCCGAATGCTGTTGCTTTCCTGAAACCTCTACCATGGGCCCATTCACAGCCCTAACCAACCCTGGAGCTGCAGGCTGTTTTAGGCATTCATAAAGTGCGACATGCGTCTTAGCAGCTCTCTAGCCATTTTCGAGATTCAAGCCTCAAAACTGTAAAGGTCCGGGCCATGCGCCCAGGCGACACCTGCCATCTCCGAAAGCTGTGTCTTTCTTGAAACCTCCACCATGGCCCCATTCACAGCACTACTAACCCTGGAGCTGCAGGCTCCTTTAGGCATCCAAAAAGTGCGACGTGAGCCTTAGCAGCTCTCTAGCCATTTTCGAGATTCAAGCTTCAGAGCTATAATCGTCTGGGCCCTGCTCCCAGGAGAAACCTGCCAGCCCCGAATGCTCTGTCTTTCCTGAAACCCCTACCATGGCCCCATTCACAGCCCTACTAACGCTTAACTGCCGGCTCCTTTAGGCATCCAAACACTGTGATGTGTGTCTTAGCAGCTCTCTAGCCATTTTCGAGATTCAAAGCCTCAAAACTGTAAAGGTCCGGGCCATGCGCCCAGGCGAAAACTGCCAATCCCAGAATGCTGTGTCTTTCTTGAAACCTCTCCCATGGCCCCATTCACAGCCCTACTAACCCTGGAGCTGCAGGCTCCTTTAGGCATCCAAAAACTGCGACATGCGACTTAGCAGCTCTCTAGCCATATTCGAGATTCAAGCCTCAAAACTGCAAACGCCCAGACCCAGCTCCCAAGGAAAACATCCCAGCCCCGAATGCTGTTGCTTTCCTGAAACCTCTACCATGGCCCCATTCACAGCCCTACTAACCCTGGAGCTGCACGCTCCTTTAGGCATCTATAAACTGCGACGTGCGACAGAGGGGCTCGCTGTCCATTGCCCACGTCCGGCCATCAAAACTGCAGAAGTCTGGGCCCTGTGCCCAGGCGAAATCTGCCAGCCCCGAATGCTGTTGCATTCCTGAAACCTCTCCCATGGCCCCATTCACAGCCCTAACCAACCCTGGAGCTGCAGGCTGTTTTAGGCATTCATAAAGTGCGACATGCGTCTTAGCAGCTCTCTAGCCATTTTCGAGATTCAAGCCTCAAAACTGTAAACATCCCGGCCCTGCTCCCAGGCGACACCTGCCATCTCCGAAAGCTGTGTCTTTCTTGAAACCTCCACCATGGCCCAATTTACAGCACTACTAACCCTGGAGCTGCAGGCTCCTTTAGGCATCCAAAAAGTGCGACGTGAGCCTTAGCAGCTCTCTAGCCATTTTCGAGATTCAAGCTTCAAAACTGTAAAGGTCCGGGCCATGCACCCAGGCGAACCCTGCCAGCCCCGAATGCTCTGTCTTTCCTGAAACCTCTACCATGGCCCCATTCACAGCACTACTAACCCTGGAGCTGCAGGATCCTTTAGGCATCCAAACACTGCGACATGCGTTTTAGCAGCTCTCTAGCCATTTTCGAGATTCAAGCCTCAAAACTGTAAAGGTCCGGGCCATGCACCCAGGCGAAGCCTTCCATCCCCGAAAGCTGTGTCTTTACTGAAACCTCTCCCATGGCCCCATTCACAGCCCTACTAACCCTCGAGCTGCAGGCTCCTTTAGGCATCCAAAAACTGCGAGGTGCGACGAAGCAGATCGCTGTCCATCGCCTGCCTCCGGCCGTCAAAAAAGCAAACGTCCTGGCCCTGTTCCCAGGCGAAACCTCCAAGCCCTGCATTCTGTGTCTTTCCTGGAACCTCTACCATGGCCCCATTCACAGCCCTACTAACCCTGGAGCTGCACGCTACTGTAGGCATCCAAACACTGCGACATGCGTCTTAGCAGCTCTCAAGCCTTTTTCAAGGCTCAAGCGTCAAAATTGCAAAGGTCCGAGCCCTGCGCCCAGGCGAAACCTGCCAGCCCCGAATGCTGTGTCTTTCCTGAAACCTTTACCATGGCTCCATTCACAGCCCTACTAACCCTGGAGCTGCAGGCTCCTTTAGATATCCAAAAACTCCGACATGCATCTTAGCAGCTCTCTAGCCATTTTCGAGATTCAAGCCTCAAAACTGTAAACGTCCGGGACATGCGCCCAGGTGAAACCTGCCAGCCCCGAATGCTGTGTCTTTCCTGAAACCTTTACCATGGGCCCATTCACAGCCCTACTAACCCTGGAGCTGCACGCTCCTTTAGGCATCTATAAACTGTGACGTGCGACAGAGGGGCTCGCTGTCCATTGCCCAGGTCCGGCCATCAAAACTGCAGAAGTCTGGGCCCTGTTCCCAGGCGAAACCTGCCAGCCCCGAATGCTGTTGCTTTCCTGAAACTTCTACCATTGCCTTATTTACAGCCCTACTAACCCTGGAGCTGCACGCTCCTTTAGGCATCCATAAACTGCGACGTGCGACAGAGGGGCTCGCTGTCCATCGCCCACCTCCGGCCATCAAAACTGCAGACGTCTGGGCCCTGTGCCCAGGCGAAATCTGCCAGCCCCGAATGCTGTTGCTTTCCTGAAACCTCTACCATGGGCCCATTCACAGCCCTAACCAACCCTGGAGCTGCAGGCTGTTTTAGGCATTCATAAAGTGCGACATGCGTCTTAGCAGCTCTCTAGCCATTTTCGAGATTCAAGCCTCAAAACTGTAAAGGTCCGGGCCATGCGCCCAGGCGACACCTGCCATCTCCGAAAGCTGTGTCTTTCTTGAAACCTCCACCATGGCCCCATTCACAGCACTACTAACCCTGGAGCTGCAGGATCCTTTAGGCATCCAAAAAGTGCGACGTGAGCCTTAGCAGCTCTCTAGCCATTTTCGAGATTCAAGCTTCAGAGCTATAATCGTCTGGGCCCTGCTCCCAGGAGAAACCTGCCAGCCCCGAATGCTCTGTCTTTCCTGAAACCCCTACCATGGCCCCATTCACAGCCCTACTAACGCTTAACTGCCGGCTCCTTTAGGCATCCAAACACTGTGATGTGTGTCTTAGCAGCTCTCTAGCCATTTTCGAGATTCAAAGCCTCAAAACTGTAAAGGTCCGGGCCATGCGCCCAGGCGAAAACTGCCAATCCCAGAATGCTGTGTCTTTCCTGAAACCTCTCCCATGGCCCCATTCACAGCCCTACTAACCCTGGAGCTGCAGGCTCCTTTAGGCATCCAAAAACTGCGACATGCGACTTAGCAGCTCTCTAGCCATATTCGAGATTCAAGCCTCAAAACTGCAAACGCCCAGACCCAGCTCCCAAGGAAAACATCCCAGCCCCGAATGCTGTTGCTTTCCTGAAACCTCTACCATGGCCCCATTCACAGCCCTACTAACCCTGGAGCTGCATGCTCCTTTAGGCATCTATAAACTGCGACGTGCGACAGAGGGGCTCGCTGTCCATTGCCCAGGTCCGGCCATCAAAACTGCAGAAGTCTGGGCCCTGTGCCCAGGCGAAATCTGCCAGCCCCGAATGCTGTTGCATTCCTGAAACCTCTCCCATGGCCCCATTCACAGCCCTAACCAACCCTGGAGCTGCAGGCTGTTTTAGGCATTCATAAAGTGCGACATGCGTCTTAGCAGCTCTCTAGCCATTTTCGAGATTCAAGCCTCAAAACTGTAAACATCCCGGCCCTGCTCCCAGGCGACACCTGCCATCTCCGAAAGCTGTGTCTTTCTTGAAACCTCCACCATGGCCCCATTCACAGCACTACTAACCCTGGAGCTGCAGGCTCCTTTAGGCATCCAAAAAGTGCGACGTGAGCCTTAGCAGCTCTCTAGCCATTTTCGAGATTCAAGCTTCAAAACTGTAAAGGTCCGGGCCATGCACCCAGGCGAAGCCTGCCAGCCCCGAATGCTCTGTCTTTCCTGAAACCTCTACCATGGCCCCATTCACAGCACTACTAACCCTGGAGCTGCAGGATCCTTTAGGCATCCAAACACTGCGACATGCGTTTTAGCAGCTCTCTAGCCATTTTCGAGATTCAAGCCTCAAAACTGTAAAGGTCCGGGCCATGCACCCAGGCGAAGCCTTCCATCCCCGAAAGCTGTGTCTTTACTGAAACCTCTCCCATGGCCCCATTCACAGCCCTACTAACCCTGGAGCTGCAGGCTCCTTTAGGCATCCAAAAACTGCGAGGTGCGACGAAGCAGATCGCTGTCCATCGCCTGCCTCCGGCCGTCAAAAAAGCAAACGTCCTGGCCCTGTTCCCAGGCGAAACCTCCAAGCCCTGCATTCTGTGTCTTTCCTGGAACCTCTACCATGGCCCCATTCACAGCCCTACTAACCCTGGAGCTGCACGCTACTGTAGGCATCCAAACACTGCGACATGCGTCTTAGCAGCTCTCAAGCCTTTTTCAAGGCTCAAGCGTCAAAATTGCAAAGGTCCGAGCCCTGCGCCCAGGCGAAACCTGCCAGCCCCGAATGCTGTGTCTTTCCTGAAACCTTTACCATGGGCCCATTCACAGCCCTACTAACCCTGGAGCTGCACGCTCCTTTAGGCATCCAAACACTGCGACATGCGACAGAGGGGCTCGCTGTCCATTGCCCAGGTCCGGCCATCAAAACTGCAAACGTCTGGGCCCTGCGCCCAGGCGAAACCTGCCAGCCCCGAATGCTGTTGCTTTCCTGAAACTTCTACCATCGCCTTATTTACAGCCCTACTAACCCTGGAGCTGCACGCTCCTTTAGGCATCCATAAACTGCGACGTGCGACAGAGGGGCTCGCTGTCCATCGCCCACTTCCGGCCATCAAAACTGCAGACGTCTGGGCCCTGTGCCCAGGCGAAATCTGCCAGCCCCGAATGCTGTTGCTTTCCTGAAACCTCTACCATGGGCCCATTCACAGCCCTAACCAACCCTGGAGCTGCAGGCTGTTTTAGGCATTCATAAAGTGCGACATGCGTCTTAGCAGCTCTCTAGCCATTTTCGAGATTCAAGCCTCAAAACTGTAAAGGTCCGGGCCATGCGCCCAGGCGACACCTGCCAGCCCCGAAAGCTGTGTCTTTCTTGAAACCTCCACCATGGCCCCATTCACAGCACTACTAACCCTGGAGCTGCATGCTCCTTTAGGCATCCATAAACTGCGACATGCGACTTAGCAGCTCGCTAGCCATTTTCGAGACTCAAGCCTCAAAACTGCAAACGTCTGGGCCCTGTGCCCAGGCGAACCCTGCCAGCCCCGAATGCTGTGTCTTTCCTGAAACCTCTACCATGGCCCCATTCACAGCCCTACTAACCCTGGAGCTGCAGGCTCCTTTAGGCATCCATAAACTGCGACGTGCGTCTTAGCAGCTCTCTAGCCATTTTCCAGATTCAAGCCTCAAAACTGTAAAGGTCCGGGCCATGCACCCAGGCGAAGCCTGCCAGCCCCGAATGCTGTGTCTTTCCTGAAACCTCTCCCATGGCCCCATTCACAGCCCTACTAACCCTGGAGCTGCAGGCTCCTTTAGGCATCTATAAACTGCGACGTGCGACAGAGCAGCTCGCTAGCCATTTTCGAGGTTCAAGCCTCAAAACTGCAAAGGTCTGGGCCCTGCGCCCAGGCGAAACCTGCCAGCCCCGAATGCTGTTGCTTTCCTGAAACTTCTACCATCGCCTTATTTACAGCCCTACTAACCCTGGAGCTGCAGGCTCCTTTAAGCATCCATAAACTGCGACGTGCGACAGAGGGGCTCGCTGTCCATCGCCCACCTCCGGCCATCAAAACTGCAGATGTCTGGGCCCTGTGCCCAGGCGAAACCTCGAAGCCCCGAATGCTGTGTCTTTCCTGAAACCTCTACCATGGGCCCATTCACAGCCCTAACCAACCCTGGAGCTGCAGGCTCCTTTAGGCATCCAAAAAGTGCGACGTGAGCCTTAGCAGCTCTCTAGCCATTTTCGAGATTCAAGCTTCAAAACTGTAAAGGTCCGGGCCATGCACCCAGGCGAACCCTGCCAGCCCCGAATGCTCTGTCTTTCCTGAAACCTCTACCATGGCCCCATTCACAGCACTACTAACCCTGGAGCTGCAGGATCCTTTAGGCATCCAAACACTGCGACATGCGTTTTAGCAGCTCTCTAGCCATTTTCGAGATTCAAGCTTCAAAACTGCAAACGTCCGGGCCCAGCTCCCAGGCGAAAACTGCCAGCCCCGAATGCTGTGTCTTTCCTGAAACCTCTCCCATGGCCCCATTCACAGCCCTACTAACCCTGGAGCTGCACGCTCCTTTAGGCATCTATAAACTGTGACGTGCGACAGAGGGGCTCGCTGTCCATTGCCCAGGTCCGGCCATCAAAACTGCAGAAGTCTGGGCCCTGTTCCCAGGCGAAACCTCCAAGCCCTGCATTCTGTGTCTTTCCTGGAACCTCTACCATGGCCCCATTCACTGCACTACTAACCCTGGAGCTGCACGCTACTGTAGGCATCCAAACACTGCGACATGCGTCTTAGCAGCTCTCAAGCCTTTTTCAAGGCTCAAGCGTCAAAATTGCAAAGGTCCGAGCCCTGCGCCCAGGCGAAACCTGCCAGCCCCGAATGCTGTGTCTTTCCTGATACCTCCACCATGGCTCCATTCACAGCCCTACTAACCCTGGAGCTGCAGGCTCCTTTAGATATCCAAAAACTCCGACATGCGTCTTAGCAGCTCTCTAGCCATTTTCGAGATTCAAGCCTCAAAACTGTAAACGTCCGGGCCATGCGCCCAGGCGAAACCTGCCAGCCCCGAATGCTGTGTCTTTCCTGAAACCTTTACCATGGGCCCATTCACAGCCCTACTAACCCTGGAGCTGCACGCTCCTTTAGGCATCTATAAACTGTGACGTGCGACAGAGGGGCTCGCTGTCCATTGCCCAGGTCCGGCCATCAAAACTGCAGAAGTCTGGGCCCTGTGCCCAGGCGAACCCTGCCAGCCCCGAATGCTGTTGCATTCCTGAAACCTCTCCCATGGCCCCATTCACAGCCCTAACCAACCCTGGAGCTGCAGGCTGTTTTAGGCATTCATAAAGTGCGACATGCGTCTTAGCAGCTCTCTAGCCATTTTCGAGATTCAAGCCTCAAAACTGTAAACATCCCGGCCCTGCTCCCAGGCGACACCTGCCATCTCCGAAAGCTGTGTCTTTCTTGAAACCTCTACCATGGCCCCATTCACAGCCCTACTAACCCTGGAGCTGCAGGCTCCTTTAGGCATCCAAAAAGTGCGACGTGAGCCTTAGCAGCTCTCTAGCCATTTTCGAGATTCAAGCTTCAAAACTGTAAAGGTCCGGGCCATGCACCCAGGCGAAACCTGCCAGCCCCGAATGCTCTGTCTTTCCTGAAACCTCTACCATGGCCCCATTCACAGCACTACTAACCCTGGAGCTGCAGGATCCTTTAGGCATCCAAAAAGTGCGACGTGCGACGGAGCGGCTCTCTAGCCATTTTCGAGATTCATGCCTCAAAACTGCAAACGTCCGGGCCATGCACCCAGGCGAAACCTCCAAGCCCCGAATGCTCTGTCTTTCCTGAAACCTCTACCATGGCCCCATTCACAGCACTACTAACCCTGGAGCTGCAGGCTACTTTAGGCATCCAAACACTGCGACATGCGTTTTAGCAGCTCTCTAGCCATTTTCGAGATTCAAGCCTCAAAACTGTAAAGGTCCGGGCCCTGCTCCCAGGCGAAACCTCCCAGCCCCGAAAGCTGTGTCTTTCCTGAAACCTCTCCCATGGCCCCATTCACAGCCCTACTAACCCTGGAGCTGCACGCTCCTTTAGGCATCTATAAACTGTGACGTGCGACAGAGGGGCTCGCTGTCCATTGCCCAGGTCCGGCCATCAAAACTGCAGAAGTCTGGGCCCTGTTCCCAGGCGAAACCTGCCAGCCCCGAATGCTGTTGCTTTCCTGAAACTTCTACCATGGCCCCATTTACAGCCCTACTAACCCTGGAGCTGCACGCTCCTTTAGGCATCCATAAACTGCGACGTGCGACAGAGGGGCTCGCTGTCCATCGCCCACTTCCGGCCATCAAAACTGCAGACGTCTGGGCCCTGTGCCCAGGCGAAATCTGCCAGCCCCGAATGCTGTTGCTTTCCTGAAACCTCTACCATGGGCCCATTCACAGCCCTAACCAACCCTGGAGCTGCAGGCTGTTTTAGGCATTCATAAAGTGCGACATGCGTCTTAGCAGCTCTCTAGCCATTTTCGAGATTCAAGCCTCAAAACTGTAAAGGTCCGGGCCATGCGCCCAGGCGACACCTGCCATCTCCGAAAGCTGTGTCTTTCTTGAAACCTCCACCATGGCCCCATTCACAGCACTACTAACCCTGGAGCTGCAGGCTCCTTTAGGCATCCAAAAAGTGCGACATGCGACTTAGCAGCTCTCTAGCCATTTTCGAGATTCAAGCCTCAAAACTGTAAACGTCCGGGCCCTGCTCCCAGGAGAAACCTGCCAGCCCCGAATGCTCTGTCTTTCCTGAAACCCCTACCATGGCCCCATTCACAGCCCTACTAACCCTTAAGCTGCAGGCTCCTTTAGGCATCCAAACACTGCGACATGTGTCTTAGCAGCTCTCTAGCCATTTTCGAGATTCAAAGCCTCAAAACTGTAAAGGTCCGGGCCATGCGCCCAGGCGAAACCTGCCAGCCCCGAATGCTCTGTCTTTCCTGAAACCTCTCCCATGGCCCCATTCACAGCCCTACTAACCCTGGAGCTGCAGGCTCCTTTAGGCATCCAAAAACTGCGACATGCGACTTAGCAGCTCGCTAGCCATATTCGAGATTCAAGCCTCAAAACTGTAAACGTCCGGGCCCTGCTCCCAGGCGAAACCTGCCAGCCCCGAATGCTCTGTCTTTCCTGAAACTTCTACCATCGCCTTATTTACAGCCCTACTAACCCTGGAGCTGCAGGCTCCTTTAGGCATCCAAAAACTGCGACGTGCGACAGAGGGGCTCGCTGTCCATCGCCCACCTCCGGCCGTCAAAACTGCAGACGTCTGGGCCCTGTGCCCAGGCGAAAACTATCAGCTCCGAATGCTGTGTCTTTCCTGAAACCTCTACCATGGGCCCATTCACAGCCCTAACCAACCCTGGAGCTGCACGCTCCTTTAGGCATCCAAAAAGTGCGACATGTGTCTTAGCAGCTCTCTAGCCATTTTCGAGATTCAAGCTTCAAAACTGCAAAGGTCCGGGCCCTGCGCCCAGGCGAACCCTGCCAGCCCCGAATGCTCTGTCTTTCCTGAAACCTCTACCATGGCCCCATTCACAGCACTACTAACCCTGGAGCTGCAGGATCCTTTAGGCATCCAAACACTGCGACATGCGTCTTAGCAGCTCTCTAGCCATTTTCGAGATTCAAGCTTCAAAACTGTAAAGGTCCGGGCCATGCACCCAGGCGAAGCCTGCCAGCCCCGAATGCTGTGTCTTTCCTGAAACCTCTCCCATGGCCCCATTCACAGCCCTACTAACCCTGGAGCTGCACGCTCCTTTAGGCATCTATAAACTGTGACGTGTGACAGAGGGGCTCGCTGTCCATTGCCCAGGTCCGGCCATCAAAACTGCAGAAGTCTGGGCCCTGTTCCCAGGCGAAACCTCCAAGCCCCGAATGCTGTTGCTTTCCTGAAACTTCTACCATGGCCCCATTCACAGCCCTACTAACCCTGGAGCTGCAGGCTCCTGTAGGCATCCAAACACTGCGACATGCGTCTTAGCAGCTCTCAAGCCTTTTTCAAGGCTCAAGCGTCAAAATTGCAAAGGTCCGAGCCCTGCGCCCAGGCGAAACCTGCCAGCCCCGAATGCTGTGTCTTTCCTGATACCTCTACCATGGCCCCATTCACAGCCCTACCAACCCTGGAGCTGCAGGCTCCTTTAGGCATCCAAAAACTCCGACATGCGTCTTAGCAGCTCTCTAGCCATTTTCGAGATTCAAGCCTCAAAACTGTAAACGTCCGGGCCATGTGCCCAGGTGAAACCTGCCAGCCCCGAATGCTGTGTCTTTCCTGAAACCTTTACCATGGGCCCATTCACAGCCCTACTAACCCTGGAGCTGCACGCTCCTTTAGGCATCCAAAAACTGCGACATGCGACAGAGGGGCTCGCTGTCCATTGCCCAGGTCCGGCCATCAAAACTGCAAACGTCTGGGCCCTGTGCCCAGGCGAAACCTGCCAGCCCCGAATGCTGTGTCTTTCCTGAAACCTCTCCCATGGCCCCATTCACAGCCCTAACCAACCCTGGAGCTGCACGCTCCTTTAGGCATCCAAAAAGTGCGACATGCGTCTTAGCAGCTCTCTAGCCATTTTCGAGATTCAAGCCTCAAAACTGTAAACATCCCGGCCCTGCTCCCAGGCGAAACCTGCCAGCCCCGAAAGCTGTGTCTTTCCTGAAACCTCCACCATGGCCCCATTCACAGCCCTACTAACCCTGGAGCTGCAGGCTCCTTTAGGCATCCAAAAACTGCGACGTGCGACAGAGGGGCTCTCTAGCCATTTTCGAGATTCAAGCCTCAAAACTGCAAACGTCCGGGCCCTGTTCCCAGGCGAAACCTGCCAGCCCCGAATGCTCTGTCTTTCCTGAAACCTCTACCATGGCCCCATTCACAGCCCTACTAACCCTGGAGGTGCACGCTCCTTTAGGCATCCAAACACTGCGACATGTGTCTTAGCAGCTCTCTAGCCATTTTCGAGATTCAAAGCCTCAAAACTGTAAAGGTCCGGGCCCTGCGCCCAGGCGAAACCTGCCAGCCCAGAATGCTGTGTCTTTCCTGAAACCTCTACCATGGCCCCATTCACAGCCCTACTAACCCTGGAGCTGCAGGCTCCTTTAGGCATCCAAAAACTCCGACATGCGTCTTAGCAGCTCTCTAGCCATTTTCGAGATTCAAGCCTCAAAACTGTAAACGTCCGGGCCATGCGCCCAGGTGAAACCTGCCAGCCCCGAATGCTGTGTCTTTCCTGAAACCTTTACCATGGGCCCATTCACAGCCCTACTAACCCTGGAGCTGCACGCTCCTTTAGGCATCTATAAACTGTGACGTGCGACAGAGGGGCTCGCTGTCCATTGCCCAGGTCCGGCCATCAAAACTGCAGAAGTCTGGGCCCTGTGCCCAGGCGAACCCTGCCAGCCCCGAATGCTGTTGCATTCCTGAAACCTCTCCCATGGCCCCATTCACAGCCCTAACCAACCCTGGAGCTGCAGGCTGTTTTAGGCATTCATAAAGTGCGACATGCGTCTTAGCAGCTCTCTAGCCATTTTCGAGATTCAAGCCTCAAAACTGTAAACATCCCGGCCCTGCTCCCAGGCGACACCTGCCATCTCCGAAAGCTGTGTCTTTCTTGAAACCTCCACCATGGCCCCATTCACAGCACTACTAACCCTGGAGCTGCAGGCTCCTTTAGGCATCCAAAAAGTGCGACGTGAGCCTTAGCAGCTCTCTAGCCATTTTCGAGATTCAAGCTTCAAAACTGTAAAGGTCCGGGCCATGCACCCAGGCGAACCCTGCCAGCCCCGAATGCTGTGTCTTTCCTGAAACCTCTACCATGGCCCCATTCACAGCACTACTAACCCTGGAGCTGCAGGATCCTTTAGGCATCCAAACACTGCGACATGCGTTTTAGCAGCTCTCTAGCCATTTTCGAGATTCAAGCCTCAAAACTGTAAAGGTCCGGGCCATGCACCCAGGCGAAGCCTTCCATCCCCGAATGCTGTGTCTTTACTGAAACCTCTCCCATGGCCCCATTCACAGCCCTACTAACCCTGGAGCTGCACGCTCCTTTAGGCATCTATAAACTGTGACGTGCGACAGAGGGGCTCGCTGTCCATTGCCCAGGTCCGGCCATCAAAACTGCAGAAGTCTGGGCCCTGTTCCCAGGCGAAACCTGCCAGCCCCGAATGCTGTTGCTTTCCTGAAACTTCTACCATCGCCTTATTTACAGCCCTACTAACCCTGGAGCTGCACGCTCCTTTAGGCATCCATAAACTGCGACGTGCGACAGAGGGGCTCGCTGTCCATCGCCCACCTCCGGCCATCAAAACTGCAGACGTCTGGGCCCTGTGCCCAGGCGAAATCTGCCAGCCCCGAATGCTGTTGCTTTCCTGAAACCTCTACCATGGGCCCATTCACAGCCCTAACCAACCCTGGAGCTGCAGGCTGTTTTAGGCATTCATAAAGTGCGACATGCGTCTTAGCAGCTCTCTAGCCATTTTCGAGATTCAAGCCTCAAAACTGTATAGGTCCGGGCCATGCGCCCAGGCGACACCTGCCATCTCCGAAAGCTGTGTCTTTCTTGAAACCTCCACCATGGCCCCATTCACAGCACTACTAACCCTGGAGCTGCAGGCTCCTTTAGGCATCCAAAAAGTGCGACGTGAGCCTTAGCAGCTCTCTAGCCATTTTCGAGATTCAAGCTTCAGAGCTATAATCGTCTGGGCCCTGATCCCAGGAGAAACCTGCCAGCACCGAATGCTCTGTCTTTCCTGAAACCCCTACCATGGCCCCATTCACAGCCCTACTAACGCTTAACTGCCGGCTCCTTTAGGCATCCAAACACTGTGATGTGTGTCTTAGCAGCTCTCTAGCCATTTTCGAGATTCAAAGCCTCAAAACTGTAAAGGTCCGGGCCATGCGCCCAGGCGAAAACTGCCAATCCCAGAATGCTGTGTCTTTCCTGAAACCTCTCCCATGGCCCCATTCACAGCCCTACTAACCCTGGAGCTGCAGGCTCCTTTAGGCATCCAAAAACTGCGACATGCGACTTAGCAGCTCTCTAGCCATATTCGAGATTCAAGCCTCAAAACTGCAAACGCCCAGACCCAGCTCCCAAGGAAAACATCCCAGCCCCGAATGCTGTTGCTTTCCTGAAACCTCTACCATGGCCCCATTCACAGCCCTACTAACCCTGGAGCTGCACGCTCCTTTAGGCATCTATAAACTGCGACGTGCGACAGAGGGGCTCGCTGTCCATCGCCCACCTCCGGCCATCAAAACTGCAGAAGTCTGGGCCCTGTGCCCAGGCGAAATCTGCCAGCCCCGAATGCTGTTGCATTCCTGAAACCTCTCCCATGGCCCCATTCACAGCCCTAACCAACCCTGGAGCTGCAGGCTGTTTTAGGCATTCATAAAGTGCGACATGCGTCTTAGCAGCTCTCTAGCCATTTTCGAGATTCAAGCCTCAAAACTGTAAACATCCCGGCCCTGCTCCCAGGCGACACCTGCCATCTCCGAAAGCTGTGTCTTTCTTGAAACCTCCACCATGGCCCCATTCACAGCACTACTAACCCTGGAGCTGCAGGCTCCTTTAGGCATCCAAAAAGTGCGACGTGAGCCTTAGCAGCTCTCTAGCCATTTTCGAGATTCAAGCTTCAAAACTGTAAAGGTCCGGGCCATGCACCCAGGCGAACCCTGCCAGCCCCGAATGCTCTGTCTTTCCTGAAACCTCTACCATGGCCCCATTCACAGCACTACTAACCCTGGAGCTGCAGGATCCTTTAGGCATCCAAACACTGCGACATGCGTTTTAGCAGCTCTCTAGCCATTTTCGAGATTCAAGCCTCAAAACTGTAAAGGTCCGGGCCATGCACCCAGGCGAAGCCTTCCATCCCCGAAAGCTGTGTCTTTACTGAAACCTCTCCCATGGCCCCATTCACAGCCCTACTAACCCTGGAGCTGCACGCTCCTTTAGGCATCTATAAACTGTGACGTGCGACAGAGGGGCTCGCTGTCCATTGCCCAGGTCCGGCCATCAAAACTGCAGAAGTCTGGGCCCTGTTCCCAGGCGAAACCTGCCAGCCCCGAATGCTGTTGCTTTCCTGAAACTTCTACCATCGCCTTATTTACAGCCCTACTAACCCTGGAGCTGCACGCTCCTTTAGGCATCCATAAACTGCGACGTGCGACAGAGGGGCTCGCTGTCCATCGCCCACCTCCGGCCATCAAAACTGCAGACGTCTGGGCCCTGTGCCCAGGCGAAATCTGCCAGCCCCGAATGCTGTTGCTTTCCTGAAACCTCTACCATGGGCCCATTCACAGCCCTAACCAACCCTGGAGCTGCAGGCTGTTTTAGGCATTCATAAAGTGCGACATGCGTCTTAGCAGCTCTCTAGCCATTTTCGAGATTCAAGCCTCAAAACTGTAAAGGTCCGGGCCATGCGCCCAGGCGACACCTGCCATCTCCGAAAGCTGTGTCTTTCTTGAAACCTCCACCATGGCCCCATTCACAGCACTACTAACCCTGGAGCTGCAGGCTCCTTTAGGCATCCAAAAAGTGCGACGTGAGCCTTAGCAGCTCTCTAGCCATTTTCGAGATTCAAGCTTCAGAGCTATAATCGTCTGGGCCCTGCTCCCAGGAGAAACCTGCCAGCCCCGAATGCTCTGTCTTTCCTGAAACCCCTACCATGGCCCCATTCACAGCCCTACTAACGCTTAACTGCCGGCTCCTTTAGGCATCCAAACACTGTGATGTGTGTCTTAGCAGCTCTCTAGCCATTTTCGAGATTCAAAGCCTCAAAACTGTAAAGGTCCGGGCCATGCGCCCAGGCGAAAACTGCCAATCCCAGAATGCTGTGTCTTTCCTGAAACCTCTCCCATGGCCCCATTCACAGCCCTACTAACCCTGGAGCTGCAGGCTCCTTTAGGCATCCAAAAACTGCGACATGCGACTTAGCAGCTCTCTAGCCATATTCGAGATTCAAGCCTCAAAACTGCAAACGCCCAGACCCAGCTCCCAAGGAAAACATCCCAGCCCCGAATGCTGTTGCTTTCCTGAAACCTCTCCCATGGCCCCATTCACAGCCCTACTAACCCTGGAGCTGCATGCTCCTTTAGGCATCTATAAACTGCGACGTGCGACAGAGGGGCTCGCTGTCCATTGCCCAGGTCCGGCCATCAAAACTGCAGAAGTCTGGGCCCTGTGCCCAGGCGAAATCTGCCAGCCCCGAATGCTGTTGCATTCCTGAAACCTCTCCCATGGCCCCATTCACAGCCCTAACCAACCCTGGAGCTGCAGGCTGTTTTAGGCATTCATAAAGTGCGACATGCGTCTTAGCAGCTCTCTAGCCATTTTCGAGATTCAAGCCTCAAAACTGTAAACATCCCGGCCCTGCTCCCAGGCGACACCTGCCATCTCCGAAAGCTGTGTCTTTCTTGAAACCTCCACCATGGCCCCATTCACAGCACTACTAACCCTGGAGCTGCAGGCTCCTTTAGGCATCCAAAAAGTGCGACGTGAGCCTTAGCAGCTCTCTAGCCATTTTCGAGATTCAAGCTTCAAAACTGTAAAGGTCCGGGCCATGCACCCAGGCGAAGCCTGCCAGCCCCGAATGCTCTGTCTTTCCTGAAACCTCTACCATGGCCCCATTCACAGCACTACTAAGCCTGGAGCTGCAGGATCCTTTAGGCATCCAAACACTGCGACATGCGTTTTAGCAGCTCTCTAGCCATTTTCGAGATTCAAGCCTCAAAACTGTAAAGGTCCGGGCCATGCACCCAGGCGAAGCCTTCCATCCCCGAAAGCTGTGTCTTTACTGAAACCTCTCCCATGGCCCCATTCACAGCCCTACTAACCCTCGAGCTGCAGGCTCCTTTAGGCATCCAAAAACTGCGAGGTGCGACGAAGCAGATCGCTGTCCATCGCCTGCCTCCGGCCGTCAAAAAAGCAAACGTCCTGGCCCTGTTCCCAGGCGAAACCTCCAAGCCCTGCATTCTGTGTCTTTCCTGGAACCTCTACCATGGCCCCATTCACAGCCCTACTAACCCTGGAGCTGCACGCTACTGTAGGCATCCAAACACTGCGACATGCGTCTTAGCAGCTCTCAAGCCTTTTTCAAGGCTCAAGCGTCAAAATTGCAAAGGTCCGAGCCCTGCGCCCAGGCGAAACCTGCCAGCCCCGAATGCTGTGTCTTTCCTGATACCTCCACCATGGCTCCATTCACAGCCCTACTAACCCTGGAGCTGCAGGCTCCTTTAGATATCCAAAAACTCCGACATGCATCTTAGCAGCTCTCTAGCCATTTTCGAGATTCAAGCCTCAAAACTGTAAACGTCCGGGCCATGCGCCCAGGTGAAACCTGCCAGCCCCGAATGCTGTGTCTTTCCTGAAACCTTTACCATGGGCCCATTCACAGCCCTACTAACCCTGGAGCTGCACGCTCCTTTAGGCATCTATAAACTGTGACGTGCGACAGAGGGGCTCGCTGTCCATTGCCCAGGTCCGGCCATCAAAACTGCAGAAGTCTGGGCCCTGTTCCCAGGCGAAACCTGCCAGCCCCGAATGCTGTTGCTTTCCTGAAACTTCTACCATCGCCTTATTTACAGCCCTACTAACCCTGGAGCTGCACGCTCCTTTAGGCATCCATAAACTGCGACGTGCGACAGAGGGGCTCGCTGTCCATCGCCCACCTCCGGCCATCAAAACTGCAGACGTCTGGGCCCTGTGCCCAGGCGAAACCTCGAAGCCCCGAATGCTGTTGCTTTCCTGAAACCTCTACCATGGGCCCATTCACAGCCCTAACCAACCCTGGAGCTGCAGGCTGTTTTAGGCATTCATAAAGTGCGACATGCGTCTTAGCAGCTCTCTAGCCATTTTCGAGATTCAAGCCTCAAAACTGTAAACATTCCGGCCCTGCTCCCAGGCGACACCTGCCATCTCCAAATGCTGTGTCTTTCTTGAAACCTCCACCATGGCCCCATTCACAGCACTACTAACCCTGGAGCTGCAGGCTCCTTTAGGCATCCAAAAAGTGCGACGTGAGCCTTAGCAGCTCTCTAGCCATTTTCGAGATTCAAGCTTCAAAACTGTAAAGGTCCGGGCCATGCACCCAGGCGAACCCTGCCAGCCCCGAATGCTCTGTCTTTCCTGAAACCTCTACCATGGCCCCATTCACAGCACTACTAACCCTGGAGCTGCAGGCTCCTTTAGGCATCCAAAAAGTGCGACGTGAGCCTTAGCAGCTCTCTAGCCATTTTCGAGATTCAAGCTTCAAAACTGTAAAGGTCCGGGCCATGCACCCAGGCGAACCCTGCCAGCCCCGAATGCTCTGTCTTTCCTGAAACCTCTACCATGGCCCCATTCACAGCACTACTAACCCTGGAGCTGCAGGATCCTTTAGGCATCCAAACACTGCGACATGCGTTTTAGCAGCTCTCTAGCCATTTTCGAGATTCAAGCCTCAAAACTGTAAAGGTCCGGGCCATGCACCCAGGCGAAACCTGCCAGCCCCGAAAGCTGTGTCTTTACTGAAACCTCTCCCATGGCCCCATTCACAGCCCTACTAACCCTGGAGCTGCACGCTCCTTTAGGCATCTATAAACTGTGACGTGCGACAGAGGGGCTCGCTGTCCATTGCCCAGGTCCGGCCATCAAAACTGCAGAAGTCTGGGCCCTGTTCCCAGGCGAAACCTGCCAGCCCCGAATGCTGTTGCTTTCCTGAAACCTCTACCATGGGCCCATTCACAGCCCTAACCAACCCTGGAGCTGCAGGCTGTTTTAGGCATTCATAAAGTGCGACATGCGTCTTAGCAGCTCTCTAGCCATTTTCGAGATTCAAGCCTCAAAACTGTAAAGGTCCGGGCCATGCGCCCAGGCGACACCTGCCATCTCCGAAAGCTGTGTCTTTCTTGAAACCTCCACCATGGCCCCATTCACAGCACTACTAACCCTGGAGCTGCAGGCTCCTTTAGGCATCCAAAAAGTGCGACGTGAGCCTTAGCAGCTCTCTAGCCATTTTCGAGATTCAAGCTTCAGAGCTATAATCGTCTGGGCCCTGCTCCCAGGAGAAACCTGCCAGCCCCGAATGCTCTGTCTTTCCTGAAACCCCTACCATGGCCCCATTCACAGCCCTACTAACGCTTAACTGCCGGCTCCTTTAGGCATCCAAACACTGTGATGTGTGTCTTAGCAGCTCTCTAGCCATTTTCGAGATTCAAAGCCTCAAAACTGTAAAGGTCCGGGCCATGCGCCCAGGCGAAAACTGCCAATCCCAGAATGCTGTGTCTTTCCTGAAACCTCTCCCATGGCCCCATTCACAGCCCTACTAACCCTGGAGCTGCAGGCTCCTTTAGGCATCCAAAAACTGCGACATGCGACTTAGCAGCTCTCTAGCCATATTCGAGATTCAAGCCTCAAAACTGCAAACGCCCAGACCCAGCTCCCAAGGAAAACATCCCAGCCCCGAATGCTGTTGCTTTCCTGAAACCTCTACCATGGCCCCATTCACAGCCCTACTAACCCTGGAGCTGCATGCTCCTTTAGGCATCTATAAACTGCGACGTGCGACAGAGGGGCTCGCTGTCCATTGCCCAGGTCCGGCCATCAAAACTGCAGAAGTCTGGGCCATGCACCCAGGCGAAACCTGCCAGCCCCGAATGCTGTTGCTTTCCTGAAACTTCTACCATCGCCTTATTTACAGCCCTACTAACCCTGGAGCTGCACGCTCCTTTAGGCATCCATAAACTGCGACGTGCGACAGAGGGGCTCGCTGTCCATCGCCCACCTCCGGCCATCAAAACTGCAGACGTCTGGGCCCTGTGCCCAGGCGAAATCTGCCAGCCCCGAATGCTGTTGCTTTCCTGAAACCTCTACCATGGGCCCATTCACAGCCCTAACCAACCCTGGAGCTGCAGGCTGTTTTAGGCATTCATAAAGTGCGACATGCGTCTTAGCAGCTCTCTAGCCATTTTCGAGATTCAAGCCTCAAAACTGTAAAGGTCCGGGCCATGCGCCCAGGCGACACCTGCCATCTCCGAAAGCTGTGTCTTTCTTGAAACCTCCACCATGGCCCCATTCACAGCACTACTAACCCTGGAGCTGCAGGCTCCTTTAGGCATCCAAAAAGTGCGACGTGAGCCTTAGCAGCTCTCTAGCCATTTTCGAGATTCAAGCTTCAGAGCTATAATCGTCTGGGCCCTGCTCCCAGGAGAAACCTGCCAGCCCCGAATGCTCTGTCTTTCCTGAAACCCCTACCATGGCCCCATTCACAGCCCTACTAACGCTTAACTGCCGGCTCCTTTAGGCATCCAAACACTGTGATGTGTGTCTTAGCAGCTCTCTAGCCATTTTCGAGATTCAAAGCCTCAAAACTGTAAAGGTCCGGGCCATGCGCCCAGGCGAAAACTGCCAATCCCAGAATGCTGTGTCTTTCCTGAAACCTCTCCCATGGCCCCATTCACAGCCCTACTAACCCTGGAGCTGCAGGCTCCTTTAGGCATACAAAAACTGCGACATGCGACTTAGCAGCTCTCTAGCCATATTCGAGATTCAAGCCTCAAAACTGCAAACGTCCAGACCCAGCTCCCAAGGAAAACATCCCAGCCCCGAATGCTGTTGCTTTCCTGAAACCTCTACCATGGCCCCATTCACAGCACTACTAACCCTGGAGCTGCATGCTCCTTTAGGCATCTATAAACTGCGACGTGCGACAGAGGGGCTCGCTGTCCATTGCCCAGGTCCGGCCATCAAAACTGCAGAAGTCTGGGCCCTGTGCCCAGGCGAAATCTGCCAGCCCCGAATGCTGTTGCATTCCTGAAACCTCTCCCATGGCCCCATTCACAGCCCTAACCAACCCTGGAGCTGCAGGCTGTTTTAGGCATTCATAAAGTGCGACATGCGTCTTAGCAGCTCTCTAGCCATTTTCGAGATTCAAGCCTCAAAACTGTAAACATCCCGGCCCTGCTCCCAGGCGACACCTGCCATCTCCGAAAGCTGTGTCTTTCTTGAAACCTCCACCATGGCCCCATTCACAGCACTACTAACCCTGGAGCTGCAGGCTCCTTTAGGCATCCAAAAAGTGCGACGTGAGCCTTAGCAGCTCTCTAGCCATTTTCGAGATTCAAGCTTCAAAACTGTAAAGGTCCGGGCCATGCACCCAGGCGAAGCCTGCCAGCCCCGAATGCTCTGTCTTTCCTGAAACCTCTACCATGGCCCCATTCACAGCACTACTAAGCCTGGAGCTGCAGGATCCTTTAGGCATCCAAACACTGCGACATGCGTTTTAGCAGCTCTCTAGCCATTTTCGAGATTCAAGCCTCAAAACTGTAAAGGTCCGGGCCATGCACCCAGGCGAAGCCTTCCATCCCCGAAAGCTGTGTCTTTACTGAAACCTCTCCCATGGCCCCATTCACAGCCCTACTAACCCTGGAGCTGCAGGCTCCTTTAGGCATCCAAAAACTGCGAGGTGCGACGAAGCAGATCGCTGTCCATCGCCTGCCTCCGGCCGTCAAAAAAGCAAACGTCCTGGCCCTGTTCCCAGGCGAAACCTCCAAGCCCTGCATTCTGTGTCTTTCCTGGAACCTCTACCATGGCCCCATTCACAGCCCTACTAACCCTGGAGCTGCACGCTACTGTAGGCATCCAAACACTGCGACATGCGTCTTAGCAGCTCTCAAGCCTTTTTCAAGGCTCAAGCGTCAAAATTGCAAAGGTCCGAGCCCTGCGCCCAGGCGAAACCTGCCAGCCCCGAATGCTGTGTCTTTCCTGATACCTCCACCATGGCTCCATTCACAGCCCTACTAACCCTGGAGCTGCAGGCTCCTTTAGATATCCAAAAACTCCGACATGCATCTTAGCAGCTCTCTAGCCATTTTCGAGATTCAAGCCTCAAAACTGTAAAGGTCCGGGCCATGCGCCCAGGTGAAACCTGCCAGCCCCGAATGCTGTGTCTTTCCTGAAACCTTTACCATGGGCCCATTCACAGCCCTACTAACCCTGGAGCTGCACGCTCCTTTAGGCATCTATAAACTGTGACGTGCGACAGAGGGGCTCGCTGTCCATTGCCCAGGTCCGGCCATCAAAACTGCAGAAGTCTGGGCCCTGTTCCCAGGCGAAACCTGCCAGCCCCGAATGCTGTTGCTTTCCTGAAACTTCTACCATCGCCTTATTTACAGCCCTACTAACCCTGGAGCTGCACGCTCCTTTAGGCATCCATAAACTGCGACGTGCGACAGAGGGGCTCGCTGTCCATCGCCCACCTCCGGCCATCAAAACTGCAGACGTCTGGGCCCTGTGCCCAGGCGAAACCTCGAAGCCCCGAATGCTGTTGCTTTCCTGAAACCTCTACCATGGGCCCATTCACAGCCCTAACCAACCCTGGAGCTGCAGGCTGTTTTAGGCATTCATAAAGTGCGACATGCGTCTTAGCAGCTCTGTAGCCATTTTCGAGATTCAAGCCTCAAAACTGTAAACATCCCGGCCCTGCTCCCAGGCGACACCTGCCATCTCCGAAAGCTGTGTCTTTCTTGAAACCTCCACCATGGCCCCATTCACAGCACTACTAACCCTGGAGCTGCAGGCTCCTTTAGGCATCCAAAAAGTGCGACGTGAGCCTTAGCAGCTCTCTAGCCATTTTCGAGATTCAAGCTTCAAAACTGTAAAGGTCCGGGCCCTGCTCCCAGGCGAACCCTGCCAGCCCCGAATGCTCTGTCTTTCCTGAAACCTCTACCATGGCCCCATTCACAGCACTACTAACCCTGGAGCTGCAGGCTCCTTTAGGCATCCAAAAAGTGCGACATGAGCCTTAGCAGCTCTCTAGCCATTTTCGAGATTCAAGCTTCAAAACTGTAAAGGTCCGGGCCATGCACCCAGGCGAACCCTGCCAGCCCCGAATGCTCTGTCTTTCCTGAAACCTCTACCATGGCCCCATTCACAGCACTACTAACCCTGGAGCTGCAGGATCCTTTAGGCATCCAAACACTGCGACATGCGTTTTAGCAGCTCTCTAGCCATTTTCGAGATTCAAGCCTCAAAACTGTAAAGGTCCGGGCCATGCACCCAGGCGAAGCCTTCCATCCCCGAAAGCTGTGTCTTTCCTGAAACCTCTCCCATGGCCCCATTCACAGCCCTACTAACCCTGGAGCTGCACGCTCCTTTAGGCATCTATAAACTGTGACGTGCGACAGAGGGGCTCGCTGTCCATTGCCCAGGTCCGGCCATCAAAACTGCAGAAGTCTGGGCCCTGTTCCCAGGCGAAACCTGCCAGCCCCGAATGCTGTTGCTTTCCTGAAACCTCTACCATGGGCCCATTCACAGCCCTAACCAACCCTGGAGCTGCAGGCTGTTTTAGGCATTCATAAAGTGCGACATGCGTCTTAGCAGCTCTCTAGCCATTTTCGAGATTCAAGCCTCAAAACTGTAAAGGTCCGGGCCATGCGCCCAGGCGACACCTGCCATCTCCGAAAGCTGTGTCTTTCCTGAAACCTCTACCATGGCCCCATTCACAGCCTTACTAACCCTGGAGCTGCAGGTTCCTTTACGCATCCAAAAAGTGCGACGTGAGTCTTAGCAGCTCTCTAGCCATTTTCGAGATTCCAGCTTCAGAACTGTAAACGTCCAGGCCCTGCTCCCAGGAGAAACCTGTCATCTCCGAATGCTCTGTCTTTCTGAAACCTCTACCATGGCCCCATTCACAGCCCTACTAACGCTTAACTGCCGGCTCCTTTAGGCATCCAAACACTGTGATGTGTGTCTTAGCAGCTCTCTAGCCATTTTCGAGATTCAAAGCCTCAAAACTGTAAAGGTCCGGGCCATGCGCCCAGGCGAAAACTGCCAATCCCAGAATGCTGTGTCTTTCCTGAAACCTCTCCCATGGCCCCATTCACAGCCCTACTAACC
The DNA here is from genome assembly GCF_028858705.1 of Grus americana. NCBI lineage: Eukaryota > Metazoa > Chordata > Aves > Gruiformes > Gruidae > Grus > Grus americana. The sequence continues at coordinate 28,776 of NW_026562021.1, forward strand.
CTGGAGCTGCAGGCTCCTTTAGGCATCCAAAAACTGCGACATGCGACTTAGCAGCTCTCTAGCCATATTCGAGATTCAAGCCTCAAAACTGCAAACGCCCAGACCCAGCTCCCAAGGAAAACATCCCAGCCCCGAATGCTGTTGCTTTCCTGAAACCTCTACCATGGCCCCATTCACAGCCCTACTAACCCTGGAGCTGCATGCTCCTTTAGGCATCTATAAACTGCGACGTGCGACAGAGGGGCTCGCTGTCCATTGCCCAGGTCCGGCCATCAAAACTGCAGAAGTCTGGGCCATGCACCCAGGCGAAACCTGCCAGCCCCGAATGCTGTTGCTTTCCTGAAACTTCTACCATCGCCTTATTTACAGCCCTACTAACCCTGGAGCTGCACGCTCCTTTAGGCATCCATAAACTGCGACGTGCGACAGAGGGGCTCGCTGTCCATCGCCCACCTCCGGCCATCAAAACTGCAGACGTCTGGGCCCTGTGCCCAGGCGAAATCTGCCAGCCCCGAATGCTGTTGCTTTCCTGAAACCTCTACCATGGGCCCATTCACAGCCCTAACCAACCCTGGAGCTGCAGGCTGTTTTAGGCATTCATAAAGTGCGACATGCGTCTTAGCAGCTCTCTAGCCATTTTCGAGATTCAAGCCTCAAAACTGTAAAGGTCCGGGCCATGCGCCCAGGCGACACCTGCCATCTCCGAAAGCTGTGTCTTTCTTGAAACCTCCACCATGGCCCCATTCACAGCCCTACTAACCCTGGAGCTGCAGGCTCCTTTAGGCATCCAAAAAGTGCGACGTGAGCCTTAGCAGCTCTCTAGCCATTTTCGAGATTCAAGCTTCAGAGCTATAATCGTCTGGGCCCTGCTCCCAGGAGAAACCTGCCAGCCCCGAATGCTCTGTCTTTCCTGAAACCCCTACCATGGCCCCATTCACAGCCCTACTAACGCTTAACTGCCGGCTCCTTTAGGCATCCAAACACTGTGATGTGTGTCTTAGCAGCTCTCTAGCCATTTTCGAGATTCAAAGCCTCAAAACTGTAAAGGTCCGGGCCATGCGCCCAGGCGAAAACTGCCAATCCCAGAATGCTGTGTCTTTCCTGAAACCTCTCCCATGGCCCCATTCACAGCCCTACTAACCCTGGAGCTGCAGGCTCCTTTAGGCATCCAAAAACTGCGACATGCGACTTAGCAGCTCTCTAGCCATATTCGAGATTCAAGCCTCAAAACTGCAAACGCCCAGACCCAGCTCCCAAGGAAAACATCCCAGCCCCGAATGCTGTTGCTTTCCTGAAACCTCTACCATGGCCCCATTCACAGCCCTACTAACCCTGGAGCTGCATGCTCCTTTAGGCATCTATAAACTGCGACGTGCGACAGAGGGGCTCGCTGTCCATTGCCCAGGTCCGGCCATCAAAACTGCAGAAGTCTGGGCCCTGTGCCCAGGCGAAATCTGCCAGCCCCGAATGCTGTTGCATTCCTGAAACCTCTCCCATGGCCCCATTCACAGCCCTAACCAACCCTGGAGCTGCAGGCTGTTTTAGGCATTCATAAAGTGCGACATGCGTCTTAGCAGCTCTCTAGCCATTTTCGAGATTCAAGCCTCAAAACTGTAAACATCCCGGCCCTGCTCCCAGGCGACACCTGCCATCTCCGAAAGCTGTGTCTTTCTTGAAACCTCCACCATGGCCCAATTTACAGCACTACTAACCCTGGAGCTGCAGGCTCCTTTAGGCATCCAAAAAGTGCGACGTGAGCCTTAGCAGCTCTCTAGCCATTTTCGAGATTCAAGCTTCAAAACTGTAAAGGTCCGGGCCATGCTCCCAGGCGAAACCTGCCAGCCCCGAATGCTCTGTCTTTCCTGAAACCTCTACCATGGCCCCATTCACAGCCCTACTAACCCTGGAGCCATTTTCGAGATTCATGCCTCAAAACTGCAAAAGTCCGGTCCCTGCGCCCAGGCGAAACCTGCCAGCCCCGAATGCTGTGTCTTTCCTGAAACCTCTACCATGGCCCCATTCACAGCCCTACCAACCCTGGAGCTGCAGGCTGTTTTAGGCATTCATAAAGTGCGACATGCGTCTTAGCAGCTCTCTAGCCATTTTCGAGATTCAAGCCTCAAAACTGTCTGCGCCCAGGCGACACCTGCCATCTCCGAAAGCTGTGTCTTTCCTGAAACCTCTACCATGGCCCCATTCACAGCCCTACAAACCCTGGAGCTGCATGTTCCTTTAGGCATCTATAAACTGCGACGTGAGCCTTAGCAGCTCTCTAGCCATTTTCGAGATTCAAGCTTCAAAACTGCAAACCTGCCAGCCCCGAATGCTCTGTCTTTCCTGAAACCTCTACCATGGCCCCATTCACAGCACTACTAACCCTGGAGCTGCAGGATCCTTTAGGCATCCAAACACTGCGACATGCGTTTTAGCAGCTCTCTAGCCATTTTCGAGATTCAAAGCCTCAAAACTGTAAAGGTCCGGGCCATGCGCCCAGGCGAAAACTGCCAATCCCAGAATGCTGTGTCTTTCCTGAAACCTCTCCCATGGCCCCATTCACAGCCCTACTAACCCTGGAGCTGCAGGCTCCTTTAGGCATCCAAAAACTGCGACATGTGACTTAGCAGCTCTCTAGCCATATTCGAGATTCAAGCCTCAAAACTGCAAACGCCCAGACCCAGCTCCCAAGGAAAACATCCCAGCCCCGAATGCTGTTGCTTTCCTGAAACCTCTACCATGGCCCCATTCACAGCCCTACTAACCCTGGAGCTGCATGCTCCTTTAGGCATCTATAAACTGCGACGTGCGACAGAGGGGCTCGCTGTCCATTGCCCAGGTCCGGCCATCAAAACTGCAGAAGTCTGGGCCCTGTGCCCAGGCGAAATCTGCCAGCCCCGAATGCTGTTGCATTCCTGAAACCTCTCCCATGGCCCCATTCACAGCCCTAACCAACCCTGGAGCTGCAGGCTGTTTTAGGCATTCATAAAGTGCGACATGCGTCTTAGCAGCTCTCTAGCCATTTTCGAGATTCAAGCCTCAAAACTGTAAACGTCCCGGCCCTGCTCCCAGGCGACACCTGCCATCTCCAAATGCTGTGTCTTTCCTGAAACCTCTACCATGGCCCCATTCACAGCACTACTAACCCTGGAGCTGCAGGCTCCTTTAGGCATCCAAAAAGTGCGACGTGAGCCTTAGCAGCTCTCTAGCCATTTTCGAGATTCAAGCTTCAAAACTGTAAAGGTCCGGGCCATGCGCCCAGGCGAACCCTGCCAGCCCCGAATGCTCTGTCTTTCCTGAAACCTCTACCATGGCCCCATTCACAGCACTACTAACCCTGGAGCTGCAGGATCCTTTAGGCATCCAAACACTGCGACATGCGTTTTAGCAGCTCTCTAGCCATTTTCGAGATTCAAGCCTCAAAACTGTAAAGGTCCGGGCCATGCACCCAGGCGAAGCCTGCCAGCCCCGAATGCTGTGTCTTTACTGAAACCTCTCCCATGGCCCCATTCACAGCCCTACTAACCCTGGAGCTGCAGGCTCCTTTAGGCATCCAAAAACTGCGAGGTGCGACGAAGCAGATCGCTGTCCATCGCCTGCCTCCGGCCGTCAAAAAAGCAAACGTCCTGGCCCTGTTCCCAGGCGAAACCTCCAAGCCCTGCATTCTGTGTCTTTCCTGGAACCTCTACCATGGCCCCATTCACAGCCCTACTAACCCTGGAGCTGCACGCTACTGTAGGCATCCAAACACTGCGACATGCGTCTTAGCAGCTCTCAAGCCTTTTTCAAGGCTCAAGCGTCAAAATTGCAAAGGTCCGAGCCCTGCGCCCAGGCGAAACCTGCCAGCCCCGAATGCTGTGTCTTTCCTGATACCTCCACCATGGCTCCATTCACAGCCCTACTAACCCTGGAGCTGCAGGCTCCTTTAGATATCCAAAAACTCCGACATGCATCTTAGCAGCTCTCTAGCCATTTTTGAGATTCAAGCCTCAAAACTGTAAACATCCCGGCCCTGCTCCCAGGCGACACCTGCCATCTCCGAAAGCTGTGTCTTTCTTGAAACCTCCACCATGGCCCCATTCACAGCACTACTAACCCTGGAGCTGCAGGATCCTTTAGGCATCCAAACACTGCGACATGCGTTTTAGCAGCTCTCTAGCCATTTTCGAGATTCAAGCTTCAAAACTGTAAAGGTCCGGGCCATGCGCCCAGGTGAAACCTGCCAGCCCCGAATGCTGTGTCTTTCCTGAAACCTTTACCATGGGCCCATTCACAGCCCTACTAACCCTGGAGCTGCACGCTCCTTTACGCATCTATAAACTGTGACGTGCGACAGAGGGGCTCGCTGTCCATTGCCCAGGTCCGGCCATCAAAACTGCAGAAGTCTGGGCCCTGTTCCCAGGCGAAACCTGCCAGCCCCGAATGCTGTTGCTTTCCTGAAACTTCTACCATCGCCTTATTTACAGCCCTACTAACCCTGGAGCTGCACGCTCCTTTAGGCATCCATAAACTGCGACGTGCGACAGAGGGGCTCGCTGTCCATCGCCCACCTCCGGCCATCAAAACTGCAGACGTCTGGGCCCTGTGCCCAGGCGAAATCTGCCAGCCCCGAATGCTGTTGCTTTCCTGAAACCTCTACCATGGGCCCATTCACAGCCCTAACCAACCCTGGAGCTGCAGGCTGTTTTAGGCATTCATAAAGTGCGACATGCGTCTTAGCAGCTCTCTAGCCATTTTCGAGATTCAAGCCTCAAAACTGTAAAGGTCCGGGCCATGCGCCCAGGCGACACCTGCCATCTCCGAAAGCTGTGTCTTTCTTGAAACCTCCACCATGGCCCCATTCACAGCACTACTAACCCTGGAGCTGCAGGATCCTTTAGGCATCCAAAAAGTGCGACGTGAGACTTAGCAGCTCTCTAGCCATTTTCGAGATTCAAGCTTCAGAACTGTAAACGTCTGGGCCCTGCTCCCAAGGAAAACCTCCCAGCCCCGAATGCTCTGTCTTTCTTGAAACCTCTACCATGGCCCCATTCACAGCCCTACTAACCCTGGAGCTGCATGCTCCTTTAGGCATCCATAAACTGTGACGTGCGACAGAGGGGCTCTCTAGCCATTTTCGAGATTCAAGCCTCAAAACTGTAAAGGTCCGGGCCCTGCGCCCAGGCGAACCCTGCCAGCCCTGAATGCTGTTGCTTTCCTGAAACCTCTCCCATGGCCCCATTCACAGCCCTAACCAACCCTGGAGCTGCAGGCTCCTTTAGGCATCCAAAAACTGCGACATGCGACTTAGCAGCTCTCTAGCCATTTTCGAGATTCAAGCCTCAAAACTGCAAACGTCCGGGCCATGCTCCCAAGGAAAACATCCCATCCCCGAATGCTGTTGCTTTCCTGAAACCTCTTCCATGGCCCCATTCACAGCCCTACTAACCCTGGAGCTGCAGGCTCCTTTAGGCATCTATAAACTGCGACGTGAGACAGAGGGGCTCGCTGTCCATTTCCCAGGTCCGGCCATCAAAACTGCAGAAGTCTGGGCCCTGTGCCCAGGCGAACCCTGCCAGCCCCGAATGCTGTTGCTTTCCTGAAACCTCTCCCATGGCCCCATTCACAGCCCTAACCAACCCTGGAGCTGCAGGCTGTTTTAGGCATTCATAAAGTGCGACATGCGTCTTAGCAGCTCTCTAGCCATTTTCGAGATTCAAGCCTCAAAACTGTAAACATCCCGGCCCTGCTCCCAGGCGACACCTGCCATCTCCGAAAGCTGTGTCTTTCTTGAAACCTCTACCATGGCCCCATTCACAGCACTACTAACCCTGGAGCTGCAGGCTCCTTTAGGCATCCAAAAAGTGCGACGTGAGCCTTAGCAGCTCTCTAGCCATTTTCGAGATTCAAGCTTCAAAACTGTAAAGGTCCGGGCCATGCACCCAGGCGAAGCCTGCCAGCCCCGAATGCTCTGTCTTTCCTGAAACCTCTACCATGGCCCCATTCACAGCACTACTAACCCTGGAGCTGCAGGATCCTTTAGGCATCCAAACACTGCGACATGCGTTTTAGCAGCTCTCTAGCCATTTTCGAGATTCAAGCCTCAAAACTGTAAAGGTCCGGGCCATGCACCCAGGCGAAGCCTTCCATCCCCGAAAGCTGTGTCTTTCCTGAAACCTCTCCCATGGCCCCATTCACAGCCCTACTAACCCTGGAGCTGCAGGCTCCTTTAGGCATCCAAAAACTGCGAGGTGCGACGAAGCAGATCGCTGTCCATCGCCTGCCTCCGGCCGTCAAAAAAGCAAACGTCCTGGCCCTGTTCCCAGGCGAAACCTCCAAGCCCTGCATTCTGTGTCTTTCCTGGAACCTCTACCATGGCCCCATTCACAGCCCTACTAACCCTGGAGCTGCACGCTACTGTAGGCATCCAAACACTGCGACATGCGTCTTAGCAGCTCTCAAGCCTTTTTCAAGGCTCAAGCGTCAAAATTGCAAAGGTCCGAGCCCTGCGCCCAGGCGAAACCTGCCAGCCCCGAATGCTGTGTCTTTCCTGATACCTCCACCATGGCTCCATTCACAGCCCTACTAACCCTGGAGCTGCAGGCTCCTTTAGATATCCAAAAACTCCGACATGCTTCTTAGCAGCTCTCTAGCCATTTTCGAGATTCAAGCCTCAAAACTGTACACGTCCGGGCCATGCGCCCAGGTGAAACCTGCCAGCCCCGAATGCTGTGTCTTTCCTGAAACCTTTACCATGGGCCCATTCACAGCCCTACTAACCCTGGAGCTGCACGCTCCTTTAGGCATCTATAAACTGTGACGTGCGACAGAGGGGCTCGCTGTCCATTGCCCACCTCCGGCCATCAAAACTGCAGAAGTCTGGGCCCTGTGCCCAGGCGAAACCTGCCAGCCCCGAATGCTGTTGCTTTCCTGAAACCTCTACCATGGCCCCATTTACAGCCCTACTAACCCTGGAGCTGCACGCTCCTTTAGGCATCCATAAACTGCGACGTCCGACGAAGCAGATCGCTGTCTATCTCCTGCCTCCGGCCCTCAAAACTGCAGACGTCTGGGCCCTGTGCCCAGGCGAAACCTGCCAGCCCCGAATGCTGTTGCTTTCCTGAACCTCTACCATGGGCCCATTCACAGCCCTAACCAACCCTGGAGCTGCAGGCTGTTTTAGGCATTCATAAAGTGCGACATGCGTCTTAGCAGCTCTCTAGCCATTTTCGAGATTCAAGCCTCAAAACTGTAAACATCCGGGCCATGCTCCCAGGCGACACCTGCCATCTCCGAAAGCTGTGTCTTTCTTGAAACCTCCACCATGGCCCCATTCACAGCACTACTAACCCTGGAGCTGCAGGCTCCTTTAGGCATCCAAAAAGTGCGACGTGAGCCTTAGCAGCTCTCTAGCCATTTTCGAGATTCAAGCTTCAGAGCTATAATCGTCCGGGCCATGCGCCCAGGCGAAACCTGCCAGCCCCGAATGCTCTGTCTTTCCTGAAACCTCTACCATGGCCCCATTCACAGCCCTACTAACCCTGGAGCTGCAGGCTCCTTTAGGCATCCAAACACTGTGATGTGTGTCTTAGCAGCTCTCTAGCCATTTTCGAGATTCAAGCCTCAAAACTGTAAAGGTCCGGGCCATGCACCCAGGCGAAAACTGCCAATCCCAGAATGCTGTGTCTTTCCTGAAACCTCTCCCATGGCCCCATTCACAGCCCTACTAACCCTGGAGCTGCAGGCTCCTTTAGGCATCCAAAAACTGCGACATGCGACTTAGCAGCTCTCTAGCCATATTCGAGATTCAAGCCTCAAAACTGCAAACGCCCAGACCCAGCTCCCAAGGAAAACATCCCAGCCCCGAATGCTGTTGCTTTCCTGAAACCTCTACCATGGCCCCATTCACAGCCCTACTAACCCTGGAGCTGCATGCTCCTTTAGGCATCTATAAACTGCGACGTGCGACAGAGGGGCTCGCTGTCCATTGCCCAGGTCCGGCCATCAAAACTGCAGAAGTCTGGGCCCTGTGCCCAGGCGAAATCTGCCAGCCCCGAATGCTGTTGCATTCCTGAAACCTCTCCCATGGCCCCATTCACAGCCCTAACCAACCCTGGAGCTGCAGGCTGTTTTAGGCATTCATAAAGTGCGACATGCGTCTTAGCAGCTCTCTAGCCATTTTCGAGATTCAAGCCTCAAAACTGTAAACATCCCGGCCCTGCTCCCAGGCGACACCTGCCATCACCGAAAGCTGTGTCTTTCTTGAAACCTCCACCATGGCCCCATTCACAGCACTACTAACCCTGGAGCTGCAGGCTCCTTTAGGCATCCAAAAAGTGCGACGTGAGCCTTAGCAGCTCTCTAGCCATTTTCGAGATTCAAGCTTCAAAACTGTAAAGGTCCGGGCCATGCACCCAGGCGAACCCTGCCAGCCCCGAATGCTCTGTCTTTCCTGAAACCTCTACCATGGCCCCATTCACAGCACTACTAACCCTGGAGCTGCAGGATCCTTTAGGCATCCAAACACTGCGACATGCGTTTTAGCAGCTCTCTAGCCATTTTCGAGATTCAAGCCTCAAAACTGTAAAGGTCCGGGCCATGCACCCAGGCGAAGCCTTCCATCCCCGAAAGCTGTGTCTTTACTGAAACCTCTCCCATGGCCCCATTCACAGCCCTACTAACCCTGGAGCTGCAGGCTCCTTTAGGCATCCAAAAACTGCGAGGTGCGACGAAGCAGATCGCTGTCCATCGCCTGCCTCCGGCCGTCAAAAAAGCAAACGTCCTGGCCCTGTTCCCAGGCAAAACCTCCAAGCCCTGCATTCTGTGTCTTTCCTGGAACCTCTACCATGGCCCCATTTACAGCCCTACTAACCCTGGAGCTGCACGCTCCTGTAGGCATCCAAACACTGCGACATGCGTCTTAGCAGCTCTCAAGCCTTTTTCAAGGCTCAAGCGTCAAAATTGCAAAGGTCCGAGCCCTGCGCCCAGGCGAAACCTGCCAGCCCCGAATGCTGTGTCTTTCCTGAAACCTTTACCATGGCGCCATTCACAGCCCTACTAACCCTGGAGCTGCACGCTCCTTTAGGCATCCATAAACTGTGACGTGCGACAGAGGGGCTCGCTGTCCATTGCCCAGGTCCGGCCATCAAAACTGCAGAAGTCTGGGCCCTGTTCCCAGGCGAAACCTGCCAGCCCCGAATGCTGTTGCTTTCCTGAAACCTCTACCATGGCCCCATTCACAGCCCTACTAACCCTGGAGCTGCACGCTCCTTTAGGCATCCATAAACTGCGACGTGCGACAGAGGGGCTCGCTGTCCATCGCCCACCTCCGGCCATCAAAACTGCAGACGTCTGGGCCCTGTGCCCAGGCGAAATCTGCCAGCCCCGAATGCTGTTGCTTTCCTGAAACCTCTACCATGGGCCCATTCACAGCCCTAACCAACCCTGGAGCTGCAGGCTGTTTTAGGCATTCATAAAGTGCGACATGCGTCTTAGCAGCTCTCTAGCCATTTTCGAGATTCAAGCCTCAAAACTGTAAAGGTCCGGGCCATGCGCCCAGGCGACACCTGCCATCTCCGAAAGCTGTGTCTTTCTTGAAACCTCCACCATGGCCCCATTCACAGCCCTACTAACCCTGGAGCTGCAGGCTCCTTTAGGCATC